>NW_012130081.1:462926-493702 GCF_000143395.1 Atta cephalotes | reverse complement strand
CCCTCCTCCTTCCCTTACTTACCTACCGTACACGCCTCGTCGTCTCCGTCCGTACTACTCCCTCCGTCGTACATTCCTCCGCTCTCCCACCTCTCCTCCTCCTCTCTTCCTCCTCCTCTCCTCCTCCTCCTCCTCCTCCTCCTCCTCCTCCTCCTCCTCCTCCTCCTCCTCCTCCTCCTCCTCCTCCTCCTCCTCCTCCTCCTCCTCCTCCTCCTCCTCCTCCTCCTCCTCCTTCTCCTCCTCCTCCTCCTCCTTCTCCTCTTCCTCTTTTCCTTTAGCCTCGGATGAATAAGAGAGAAAGAGTAGCAGGGAAAAAGGGAACGGGAAAGGGAGGGCGAGAAGAGCGGTGAGGATCCGAGGTGAGGCCACGCATCTCTTTTTCTCCGGGGCCTCAATTTGAGGACGTGGTAGCGTTCGTGCCGCCGGTATACACGTGATACACGAAGGGGATCCAAGGAGGAGGAGGCGGGGGGGGAGGGGGAGACCAGAGGGATCGGGAAGGACGGGAAAGGGGAAGATAGCAGGGAGTACTCTTCTTGTACACGCGAAGTACATGGGCATACGCTCTCGCTCGCTTCTGCGGATGTATACGTAGGGACGTGGGCACCAACACGCCCGTCTGCGTTCTTGCCACGTACCTTGGGCGTGGTGCTTCCTTTTTCTTCCTCCTCGCCGCGACTAACGTGCCCGATCTCTCCTCATTGGCCCCGGGAATGCGAACACGTCGAAGCGAGATTCGAAAGTCGCGGGAGGGAAGCGTGAGTACACCAAGTGAATTCGAAATTTTGCCGTACTCCTGGTCCATCACGGGGAGGATGCGACATTAACGTCCTCGTAGAAAGAGAGACTTTTTATTATTTCGTAGAAAATAGATGACTCGATTTAGAAAATAAAGACTCGTGATATCATAAAATAGATTTAAAAAATATTCACTTACATTTTGTACTCTATATATAATCGATCGTAATACTAAATTTATTTTTATATATAAAATTCTCATAGCAAAAATAAATTTTATGTTATTTATATAAGAATCATTATTAGATATAATTTTATATTTAAAGCATGCTTTATAAATTATTAAGTCGCGCACAGTTTTGCTGTGAAACTACTGCAAAGAAATTAATAAGTAGAAATCACGGAGAAAATTATATAAATATGAAATACGAGTACGAATTAAAGTAAAGACGTCTCGCGTTCAAATTCTGTCATTGAATTACCGAATGAAAATAAATTACGCATTGGAAAACTGTCGCGAAACGCGTTCAAGGTCCTTGGGGATTCAACCACCGCACGCGCGTCATGTAGTTGCGCACGCGATACAACTTCGCGGAAAAGCATCGCACACATCATCGAAAACGCTGCTCACACAGTAGATATACGCACGGGTAATTATTATTCATGCATCAATGCATTCGCGAACATAAGTAACGTACACCGCGCGCGTTCACTGTCGTTCATCGTTATCTCAGTATTGAGATTCTCTGTAAGAATTTATGAAAAAGAAAAAATATTAATAAATTAGTATGGCACAGAAAGGCAAAACCATAAGAATTTGCAAACTAGATTTTTAGACCAATTTACGAATCAGATTTACTATGAATTAATTAAAATCTTGTATTTTTACGATGTATCATTGATATCTTATAAATATACATGATTATCATTTGTCGAAGAAAAAAATGTTTGAATAATCGAAATATCGAATATTTGTTATCCTTATATTATCTGATTATAGAATAATTTTATAATTTTGATTATAAAGATATTGTATACGTATGTTAAAAATCTTTTAAGAATATTATACTGAAGAAAAAAAATTTTATATTAATGGATTTTATATATTATATTATTTTAATTGAAAATAATTTCGTTAATTCACATAACACTACTAATGAAACAAATACATCATGCTCTCCAATAAAATTTTATTCAATGAATTTAAATGATTACATAGGTGATATATAAATTCACATTAAATTATTTATAGTTCTAAGACATTTTTTGTTTAATAAAATTTTATTATTTCATTATTAATATTCTTATTATGTAAATCAATAAGAGAGAGAGATTATTTTCAATTAAAATAATGCTGTTGATATAACATTTTTTTTCAGTGTATAAGTATAATCCTTATAAATTCGATCTTTAGTTTTCGTAATCCGAAATCGAGTGCAAAATTACTTTATGTCAACCAATTTCCAATCCTTCATGTAAAAGATTGTTAAACATGCTGCAGCGCAAACCACGTGAATATACGAGATGCATGAAATGACGTTGGGTTCGGAGAACCTTGATCATATCCGTTCCAAGAGAGCGAAAGAGAGAAGCGGATTAGCCCAGATCACGTTCTTAAGATCCTATATTATATCCACTCTCTTGACCAGTCCTCCGTGTATCTTTCTCTCTCCCGACTATAAAATCATTACGCGGTTTTTCTCCCTTTTTCCGGCTACCGCCGTGACACCGACTTGCGAAATGCGTCCTCGTCTTCGTGGCAGACGTCGATCCCGCCGATAACCGGGCGTGTATGTCTCCGTTCTGTATGTATATCTCCACCTTTCCCTCGTCCACCTTTCCCGCGCATTTATCAGCGTCCATTTATCTGCCTATCACTGCGGTCGCTGTATACATATATAACACAAACACATACGTCGGCAGTCCGTAAGCCTTTCGTTCCGTTATCAGACCAGATGTGTTAGATAGCGGACATAGTTTCTCGCCGGGGAACAATGAATCGGATAATTAATCATGGGTATGGTGTATCGGATCACCGGGGTCACCGCCGGCCCAGCAATAAATCGTTGAATTTATGAAAGTGTTATTTATTGAATAAATGTGGCGGATATACGAGATGCTCGAGCGATTTATTATGTAATACGTGAGAGAGACGATGCTGATCTGTATCTCGATACATTTTAGATTTCGTTCTTTTCCCAGATTTTTGTTTACCAAGCTAAACATGGATTAAGAATTAATTATTGGAATTTATTAAGTTAATTGCTTACATGTAATTCGATTTGATGGGCGTAACATAATCTTATATTCCAAAATTTACATCAAATGACACTACTGTATTTTTTTATTATAATTATACAAAATATTATAATTATACAAAATATGCAGATTGATGCTTTATAATTAAAATTATGTAAATTCGAATAATTTTTAAATAAATTTATAAGTATAAAAAGATTTAAAATGGTCTAAGCTTCGCTGAGAATGAAAAAACCTAATTATTTAGAATGGATTTATAAAATTTATCGATGATCTGCTCTATAGCGACTCTTTCGTGCTTATTGTCACAGCAAAAACGAAAGGTGGTAAAATCAATTTCTGGTTAAAGAATAATGTGAACAAGATAATTGATGATTCCGTTCCAATGTAAACTATTGAACGAAAACTTAGTTTCGTTGCTAAAATAATCGTTACATCATTGAAAAATTGAACGTGGTTGCATACTGGGCGATTTCGCAGGGGTTGCAAACTCACGCGTATGTATAGCTATAAGTTAATTAATCTCCTAATTAATTAACCGTTTTAATAAGGAAAGTGTCGACAGCTCGCATATAACATATGTGAAATCATTCGAGACGCCTGGGAATTCAGGTTGGGAAAAATCGATAAAAGTAGAGAACAACTTCGTTATTTAATGGCTTTTCGGAACTTGAAGAAATCCGATGAAACATAACGTACTTCACATCATCGTGTAAACTTTTTAATCGAGATTTACGAAGTTTGGCGAAAGGTTTAGCTGCGTGCTTGACGCGACGTGAAGTCCGCGTGAAAACCTGCTGCTTTCGATGAAGTTAATTAAAATACTTTTCTGTTTGTGCGCCCTTCTCCGCATCTGCAAAGTTACTTAGAAGGGAATGAAATGAATATATATACGTATTACAAATAGTGACAAGAAAATAAATAGAGAATTTATCGTTTATTAATTTTTCTAATTTCATAGATTAATCAATTTTTCTAATTTGATAGACTAATTTTATAAACTAATTTTCTAATTTTATAGACTGAAGAAACATAATCTTTCAATATTACAGAACTACACTCCACTTGTTAGATCTCGTTAGATTTCTAGAATATACCTATGTACCGCGGGAGAGAAAGTATGCTCTAGTTTCGTGATATCTTTTATTTTTAGATTTGTCAGTTGCTTGTTTTTACATGTGTATTCCGTTTAGCTGCACTTATTCCAACTTATTATTCTAGGCCTTGGCCCAGAATAATAAATTTACTTTTTATTTGTATGTATAATTTTTCTCTCTTTCTCTCTCTCTCTCTCTCTCTCTCTCTCTCTTTCGTCCCTTTCGATCTTCTTGTACTCTAGCCTAACCAGCATTGATCCCGCTTATCGCGATATTATCTCATCGGTCGGCCCGTGCGTGTCAAGATAGGGATGTGTCCATCGCGCGCGATCAACTTTAGCCGTGCGTCGCGCACGCACGCTGCGCTCACACGCAGGCCCATGTCAGGCCATTCCCGCCATTATCGATATGTACAATAAAACTAATACAAGTTCGACCGACGTATCGCTATCGGCTTATATCTGTCGATCGCCGTCCATCGGCTACAAATAGGAAAGTTTCGCGGTGCACGCGATCTTCGATGCAATACAACTTATTATTCCGACGACTCGCGTGTACGCGCGTTTACGAGTATGTTACGATTTTAACGGATTTCTTCGCGGGTTCTCCGTGTGTGTGTGTGTGTGTGTGCGCGTGCGTGCGTGCGTGCGTGCGTGCGTGCGTGCGTGCGTGCGTGCGTGCGTGTGCGTGCGTGTGCGTGTGTGTGCGTATGTGTGCGCGTGCGTGCGCGTGCGCGTCTTTCGCGTGCGACGCCAAACGGACTTGCACTTACATGTACTTTTATAAACATAGATAATTTTTTATAGATATATGATAAAAAAAAATGGAGTTTTCTAGGTGATTTTCTGCCTCGCAGTTTAAGATCGCTGACGGTTTCGCCGATAGCAACCGATCGAACTTTCCCCCATATCCGATGAAGCTTGTAATGCGATTGACGTTTCCGTTGTTTAATAGAAACGTCGCAGTTAATAGATCGAGTTCCACCACTTATGTCGTGTACTTTCTTCTGTCATTAACCGTGTATCTGACAAAATATACGGTTGTTATTCTTTAAATTATCAAGTAATGATACATATCACATCTCACGTGCAGTAAAATCTCGTTTTAATTTCCTAAAATTTTATACAAAGCTCGCCAGATTCAAATTTTCATAAATTCATTTGATTATACATACGAAAACTAAGAAAAAATCCATAAGAAATCCATCAAAGTCCATCGAATTCTAATTTACATTGATGATAAAAAATTGTTTACCGACCTGTTTGGTTGACCTGTTTTCTCGGAAAGCGCGCATTAATTTCTTTTGCACGGTGGCGTACTAAGAAACTTCCCTTTCAAAGTAACATTTCAACCTGGAACTACGATTTATCCGTTACCGTACTGCGATTTTTTTTCACGCTTTGGCATTACTCATACGCGATCTATAGGGAAAATGTATAGCTATTTTTTAGATTGATATCAGCGATCCGGTATTGCGAGTTTTTCTGGCAAAGTTTGTACGAAATCTCCCGACGCGTTTCGCGCGTGTCATTTACACGTGACGCAAACGCAACGCGCGATATCAGGTTGATTTCTTATACGATAATAATTAAATAGCGTCAAATGCGGCGTGAATAGCAAGAATCCGCTAAAGCCGTATCGAATCATGATTACATCAACGGCAACACGTGCGTCGCAAAGAAATTATCCTTGGATTACGTCCAGTAATTTACATTAAGTGCGGAACTGTAGGCATACCTTCGCCCGCCCGGCAGCAAGTTTTTGTAACTTTTTGTTATTTTCTACCATTCCCGTCTTCCCGCGTAGACGATGCGAACGCGACAGGGCTTATTGATTTTTTTTTTTTAAATCTACCGGAGACAATGGAGAGGCAAGTCATGACTTGGGTATGCTCAACGGAAGGCTGTGTCAACCTGTCAACGCGCGATGATCGCGATTGCAATGCTGGAGCCTCTTTCTCCTGCGCGCTTCAACTTGTTGCTAGCATAAGAAACATTATGAAATTGATATTTAAGAGTTACATAAATATATAGCTGTAATTGTAAGACTTTCGTGATCAGAAAATTATAGTAAACTTAAATACAATTTAATATTATCGTAAATATATACAAGGAAAGAATAATTTTGATATAAAAAAATTTGCTAAATCTTGATATATATTTCTTTGAATAGCACTAAGTAAACATTTACTTAGAATAAATAAATATTCATGTAATGAAAAAATTATATTTAAATTAAATTTTTGGTTTTTGTATCAAATAAATATATGTTTACATTCAGTAAATATTTACATAGATTATTTAACAAATATTTATTAAAGTTTTGTATTTTTTTCAATGTAAAGTATCTAAAAATTTTAGTAGGTACAGATTTAAAAATAACTTTTTTATACTATCAAAACAATTATGTAGAAAATTCAAATATGATGCTGCAAAAGGTTTCAAGCAATTCCTTTATACATCCTATATAATTATTTTGATGATTTAACAAAATTTTCAAATATTTCAGCAAAATGTTCTTTTCATATATGTATATATTTTACTATACAGAGTAAGATACAATTTTGAACATGGTATAATTCTAAACGAATATAAATAATTCAATTTGAGTTTGATAACTCTGATTTCATTGTACGGAAGATATTGAAGGATATCAAACAGAAAAAAAATCAAACTTGAATTTCGAAAATTGGATTTAAATTTTATTTCGTTCAGAAACTGTCCCATATTTGAAATTATATATCTTATCCTATAATTTTTCGCGTTCAAAGTTCGAAGTATGATTGGATAAGAAATGCTATTTTAAGTGATGGAAACTTCATATGACAGCGGAATATTATCCGCGACGGAGAAAGGAAAAGAAACCGAGCGGAGTACCGGAAACTCGTCCCTTTTTTCTTCGTCCGCGGCGTCTCATCTCGACTCTGCCTCGTCGTGACGTTTCTCTTGCCGTGCAAACGGAGGCTAATAATTATTTTCACGCACTGACTCGTGTATGTATTCACGTTCGTGGGACGATGGCGTGCATCGCGATACCTCCCACGGCGCTTCGAATGCCAATAATTATACAGTTCGATGTTTGCAGAAACAACGCGGTGAGTCGCGATTCCGTTAAACGTGAACTCGAACGCGGAGCGAAACGCATGGTAAAAAAAAAAGGGTCAAAAGGGTTTCTCACGGATTGTGATTTCTTTGACACGATTCGCGCGTCTCCGAAAGATTCGTGTTCTTTATTACTACCTATTGCCGCAACATGGACTTTCTTCCACGAAGTCGTGGAGAGATACGTGTAACGGATCGTTGTGCGTCTTAATGACATGTGTTTCGTTGAAGTTACGGCACCTAATACGCTGTACGTATTTAACCGCGATAGTCACGGCGTCACGCGTGAAACGCTTGATAGTTGTTAGCAAAAACGCGGAGTACAGGTTTAACGAGTGAAGAAGTAATCAGTTGTGTGTGAATATATAATTAATATGAAATAAGTAAGTGAAATAGGAAGTAAAGGGGAAAAAGAAAGAAAAGATTCTAAAGTATATTTGTACAGTCGGACATACATTATCTTCGTTGTACATCTTAAACCTGTTAGAGAATTTTCTTGATATTTTCTAGGTGCTTTAGTACTACGAAATATTTTACTTATTCGCGATAGCTTAGCGGAGATGAATCTCGTCCTTGAAGAGAACTCACGTCGGCAAGTTCCTCGAGAAGAGAACCACGGCCGAGCGTAGAAGAATTCGCGCAAAACAGGCTCGAGGGGTTTTCGAGCGGCGGCAGCGCCGAGCGCGGCCTTCCTGCCTCCCTCGTGCGAGGAATCCCTTCGCGGCGTAGAGAGAACCCTCTGCCCCGCCGTACCCCGCCCTCTTTTCCCCGACCTTCCCCCCGTCGAGGAGAGATCTTTCAGGAAGATCACCGGCGGCGCACGCTGCGCTTCGTTCGGCGCTGGCTCGCACCTGACTTGGCCACGGCTGACGCCGTCGCGGCCCCGTTGGGCCCCGTATCGCGGATGATGCCGGCTACGTCGTTGAATACTGTTGAATACTGTGAGGCGCGGCGGCGGACCTGCCAGAGAGAAAAGAAGAGGAGAGAAAGAGAGTGGGTGGTAAAGAAGAAATAAGGGAGGGAGCAACACCCTTCGCGGGGCCAGCTTGTGAAGTACATGCACACATGGTGGCTTCACTCGCCCGCGCGCACGCACACGTACACGCATGCATTATTTCAATGTTGGCAGTAATGCCTGTTATTAAGCGATGATAATGATTGGTATTATCGCGGGTTGGGAGCAGGACTGGTAGCAGCGGATATAAATCATCGTTACTTCCTCCTCGCTGGCAGCGCCCGGGCTCCGCCGCGGCGCGGCGCCGCTCCGCGCCGCGCCGCTCCACACCGCACCGTACCGCACCACGCGCTCGCCTCTCCATGCCAAGAAGCTGTAAATAACCCGGTGAGTCGCGCTGACATTCGCACCCGCCAGGAGGCGATTCCGGGGGCCTTCCCCGACGACCGTTCCGTTCGACGGCTCAACGTTGGCACGATTTTCCAGGACGAGGTACCTACATGTCAGCGACGACTTCCAGCGGAAGCGATTGTGGCTTCCGTTCTGAAACACGCACATCTCGTTACCATCTCTCTCGTACGTGTAATTCTCGACATCGAACGTTTGTGATATCAGGCGTAAAGTCAGAAATGTCACAGACGAGATTCTCAGATTTTCTTTCTCGGCTGTAAATCACAGATCTACCGACCGTAAAAACCACCCTGATTGTGAGTTCCCACAACGAGTCTCCTTCTGGCCGTCCCGCCACTCCGCTTTTCACGTCTCCTGCGAAGCGTCACGCGATCTATCGGTGTACTCGCGATTGTCCCCGCGAATCGTTCCAATCGGGAGAATGAGCAACAACGTTCCCACGAATCTTCGCGCCAACGAACCCAGTGGAGCGCCGTGCGTTTCGGTTTCCCTCCCAATCTTTCCTCCCTTTTCTTCCTCCTTCCTCTTCTCCTCTTTCCTTCCTTTTTGTTCATAAATCATCATTCGGCGCCGACGATCGAATTCACGATACCCGCGTCCCTCGATTCCTAGAATGACGAGGGGCGCGGGTATCGAAGAGAGAGCTCCGTCAGGACGTGGCGTCTACGCCTGCGATCTACCTTGATACTTCACGCGTGTGCGTGCGCCATGCATAGTTTCGTCTAGCTTTAGGTTTAGATTTAGGTGGTTCGCTGGAAGGGGCCCTACGCACGTACGTAACCTAACGGTAAGGTCGACATCGGTGGAGCAGAGAAGCGGGGAGTAGAGAACGGGGGATGCGGCGGGTCACGCCCACGCGTATCTCGATCTAATAAATCCAACATTTCGCCGGTAAATCCGAACCCTCTCGTACCAGTCGTGCATGGTCGTGGAAGAAGATGGGGTGTCGAGGGTAGGCAACGGGAGGGAAGACACGCGGTCGTCTCATCCGACAGTACCTTGTCGTGACGATCTTTAATTTTTACCTCTACTTATGGATTTTTTATTTGTGAACCCTCGCGGCCAACGTGCGTTCGCCGTTGCGTTGCGAAAAATATTATTTATATTCTATTAAGATGCCATAGGTGTTTCGTCGTGTTTTTCTAAACCTTTTATCTAATTTACTACTTGCGCAGATAAATAAATAAATCTCTCAGTTGCAAAAGGATTCTCTCATGAAAGTCTAAAGAACTGGTCTTCAATGCGCTTTCAATAACGTACATACATAAAGCTATACTTCAACATAAACATTTCAGTCAAACTCATCTATGAGTAAATACAACTATGGTAATTACATTCAACTTTGAACTCTCCGTCCGGTGACTAGTTTATTATCCCATATCTTTTCTCTTAGGTAGCGTCGTCGCGAGCGATCTTCGAGGGAGAGAAACGGCCATGCGGTTGGCATCACGACGCAATAAATCGGCTTTGTAATAATTACAACCTTTCGACCGACTGCTACAATGTTGTAGAGATTTTCTGTTTGCTTTAGCTATACTTTAAATACTGCGACAAGCTCGGTTTATTGAGACCCACCAGCACGACAGTGCGATCACTCGCTCGTTCTTTTCAAACGGAAACCCAAAGCGTGTGCGGAGATTCAGAGAGAGAGTCGTTCTCGTGATACGAAAACTATAATTTGCCAGGATTTCTCTCTTCCTCCCCATAAACAACCGTCGCGATTGACGCGTCACGAGGCGTCCGTCGCGTTCAGGCGCTACTTTATACTCGCGATACGAATTCCGCGTAGCCGGTTACAAACCGGAGGGACCGAGGGACTCGCGAGGGACCATCAGTCCCGCGAGCGGATAACGAGGCGTCCCAGTTCGAAAACTCTCTCGCGCTTTGCACGCGACCGTCTGGCGAGCGAGTATCACCTCGCTTCTACGACTTCGTGGAAAGGCCGAAGAGAAGGTACGAGTGTCGGAGCGGGATGGAAGAAGCGCAAGAAAAAGAAGCTTCATGTTGGGATCGGTGGGAACACTACAAAGAAGCCCTAACGACGGTGCAACGATCGAATTATGCACTTCGCACGAAACATTCACGAGAAACCGACCCATTTCTGATCCGCGGGACATGGGAACAATGTGCACGCGTGCAGCAATCTTTCTTCTCAGACAAAATTTCATCTTTGACAACGCTTGTTCCAACACTTGGATTTACCTGTATTCTTATAAGAAGCCCATTTATGGCAGTAGCGTCTTTATAATCAGAAATTATAGTCTGAACGCTTGAATACACTTTGAAAAAACGAAATGACCATGTATGATGCATATAATTTTCTTATCACGCGAATAAACCACGCAAATATATTGATTTATCGACATATTCATTCTACTTTATATATAGTTATCGGATTACCTCGAAATACAGTCATTTTAAATCACTCAATGTAGAATTTTTAGACAAAGAAAATTGAAATCATTTATGATCGTTTGTGTGAAACATCACATCTCACCCACGTTGGCCACGTTATAGATGGTAACATACTCGGGAACATCCTAAGGGACACTAAGATTCCCGTCAGAGGTTACCGAACTTTGTGGTGGCGGGCAAAAACCGTGGAATTTGCAAAAATGAACAATTATAGGAATCCAGAGTAGTCGTCTCGGGTGCACCCCCCCCCGCCTCCTCGCCGTTCCGTGTTTCTTTTTCTCCCTTTCGCCCCCTCTCTACGCGATGTACCCTCAGCCCTGGTCTACTTCGCCGACAGCAGGCACCTTGCGGGGAAGAAAGAAGACGAAAGGGGAGGGGGAGGACGCATGCGCGGGCCGTTTGAAGTGGTGGCGTCCCCGTACTTTTGCTCTCTCGGATTTCTTACCGTCGTCTTCCTCTACCTTCTTCCCTCCACTGCGGCTCGCGCACCGCGACAGCCACGGCCGGCCCTTTCGGTATTCGTTTGTTTCATGGCGGCTCCCTTCGTGCCCGTTGACGATCCCTTCCCGTTGCTCTGTCTCTCTTTGTTCCTTTTGAAGCGCAAGCGATCTTCTTTTGCCTTCTTCGGACAAACCTTCTCGCGCTCTCTTCGATATTTTCCTCTTCTCTCCATTGCCGCGAGGCCTTATGTACGGCATAGTTGCGGCATTGCTCCGGGCTTGGGCAACGTTTTACAACCTTGTCCAGCCTTCGTGGGACCTCCGAAGATGTTCGCCTAGCCTTCTTGGTTATGTCTTGAAGATTCTGCATAACATTTGTTGTTTTATGCACACATCTTACTTTTTATTTTATTTTATTCAACTTCCTATATTTATTGCACAAATTGTTTCAAATTTAGAAATTATTAAGCTAATTTTTATAACAAGTTTAAAGATTTATTCGTTTTACATTAAAATGTTTACTAACGCAGATTTTTTTGCGATTCTATTGCGAATGGTAGAGGATGGATTACGCAATTTTTCCGCGTGACGTTGAATACAACCATGAGAATTTCCGCAAGGCGAGGTGCGGCCTTGATGGATTGATCAGCCACATCAATTACTTGTATCAACGACACGCTCTCTTTTTTTGCATAAAATGTATGCGATTAAATAAAAATCATATGATTAGACTCTTCGAATTTGCGCAGTCAATCTTGCCGACCTCGATCTTCTGGAAGAAGGAATGAAGGTAAGCCAAAAAGAAAGGAACCAAAAACGTTCGCCGTAAAACGACGTGCAAAGGAGAAGAAATCCAAGGAGACAGTACTCAGGAAAAGAAGAGAACTCTCGGATACATGCAATGGTCTCCAGGTAGACGACGCGGTCCGATTGTGAAAACAGAAAGAGTATCTCATCGATCTCTCTTTCTCTCTCTCTTTCTCTCTCGCTCCCTTTCTACATTTTTCGCATTCTCCGGAGAACGAAGATGCAACAAGAATACGTAGGTTGACGTTCTTGCTGCTCGCGGGATTCGCTCAGCACTTATTGCTTGAATCAGAATTTTCAGACAATATTCATTTTGCTTTCAATATTTTCTATAATAGCAAAGAAAGCGTACATTTACTTGCCTTAGTGTATTAATTTCAAAATAATTGATTCACAATTTCTAGATGACGATAATCTATTTTGATTAGTGAACTGTTATAAATATTACTTTTATGTTTTTTGTTAGAAAATATCTGTAAACATATAATTCCTACTTGAATTTCTCTCTTAGTTATCGTTTACAAGTGCAAAGTTTCTCAATAACGATGAGCATGCCCATGTCAGCACTCTGGCGAGACAACTCGTTGACCCTCTCATGTACTTGTCTTGTTGGTGTTGTCTATGTCAACGGTAACGAGATGAGCATATGAGAAGAATAATTCTGTTTATTGCATCTTGCCGAGGCGTAAACAATAATAAAATGACGTGCTATACTTCGATCAATAGGATTGTTCTTTTTAACTTCTTGCACTATTCAAATCCATTTCCTCTTTTTTTTCACATTGGAAAGAAAAAGAGAAAAGATGAGAACTGTGCAAGACCTTTCTCTCTCTCTCTCTCTCTCTCTCTCTCTCTCCTCTCTCTCTCTCTTCTGTCACACCATGTCAGTTATATTGTCTAAAAATATTTTGTTGCGGTATAGATGTATTAGCTAATTGCCTGTCAGTTCTCGGTCAGATGATAAGACTATTCTACGAGACAAGTTGTTGAGACCTTGTGGTGTCGATCCACCTTTTCATGGAAGTCTCGAGGATTTCGTCGCTTTAAGCGATGAAGACGATGAGGGCGAGGGTTAGCTTGCTATAAAAGTCGAATGGAAGGCCGAAGGTTCATTTCGTATTCGGACTGCGCTTGCGCCAGTTGTCACCGCTGACACATCGTACGTCAATCCGTTTCTGCACACAAAGCTGCGAGAGAATAAAAAGAAAGGGGCTGCCGCGGGTACTCCCTCAGGGATGTCTCAATCGGCATTGCCGATCGATCGTCGACGTCTTCTTCTACCCATTGCCTTCCAGATCTGCGCGGTCGGCCGTTCTCAAAGACTTGGACGGAATTCATCGCTTCGTGCACGCTTGCGTAAGCCATTTGTTATTACTCACATTTGTTGCGCGTGGGATCTTAAGCAAGCATACGCCGACGTTGAATGATTCGTCATGATACAATAAGTTTTTTCAGAAGGCAAATGGAACGAAGATGGAAAAAGTTTACTCAGTAAAAGTACGTTAATAGATCGTTAATCGATCTCGTGTATTATATACTTTTCAGCTCGCACTTTACATGTAGTCCAAAGTGTTGCCACTGGATTCTAAAGCTTGTTTATCTAATATATCTAACGTAGCACAATACGATCTTTCCGCGTCTCGTCAGATAGTATAATCGTCAATCATTGTTGTACACGATTGCCCCGAAGCGGCCGATATCGCGGTGGCTTTGGTTACAACTATGGAATAGAACATTGCGCGGGTGGAACACCGCGTGTCATTTCATCGTACATAGTTGCACCATGATTATAACCTCGGACGCGGCAGAAAGAAAGGATTTTAATGCCACGTCAAAATCAGCCACGCTCACAGTTTGCCGATGGTATCAACCAGCTGCCGCGAGTTGAGTGTGTGTGCCCACCAAGCACGTACAGTTCCCGAGGCCCCCGCACACACGCATCGCGTCGTGGCGCGTTTTTCTTTTTTATTTATGTAATCTCTAACTCTCATTTGCTGTTTCATGAAAGATGTAACACGTTGATGCGCGCGCGCCTACTATATCTCTAAGTAAGAAGAAGGTGGAGGTCGGAGTGGATCGCCTTGGAGCCCGAGAGGCGCCCCGCCCACCGTCTCGTCTTTGCTTGGAGCCCTTTGCGTTTTGTATTCTTCTTCCAAAACCGTAGGGATCAGGGCCTCACGTTAAGCCGGCCTCACACAGCTAAAAGATTCTTGTAGAGTATAAAACAATAATATCAAATTAATTAAATTTTCTTTTTTTATGAGAATCTCTCGAGTTTGTGCTTGTAATTTCTCATTTGTATGTCACTCTTTATTGTACAATTTTTTTAAAAATTAAAGACCGTTGTATAAAAATTGATATATACAAGAAGTATTATTAAAAATTATAAATTTTATGTCATGCATGTAACAAATTATTGTATCAAATTTAGTTTTTTATCTTTAAAATATTCTGAAATCACGTGAAAAACTTTTATAATTAAAAACATGTATAAGAAATTTAAAACATGTATAAGAAATTACGCTATTCAGCGTAAAAACTCGTTTAGCTAAAGCAATGTTCATTTATGAAAAATTCATAACAAATTTTTAAAAATTATGTTTAACTTTTCCTTTTTTTTTTGTTGTATTATTAAGACAGCGTGAACAATACTGTGAGTCAGGCTTAAAGGTCTGTACCCTTACACTCCGGTATCATACCATTCGCGTTTGGGAACACGCGTAAACCACACCACGAACCGACCGCGATCCATTCAGCGCAAGATCTTACGGAGCCTATCAGATGCTCTTTGTCGATCGATCCTCTTTGTAAATTGGTCCGCGGCAGATACTATCGTGTTACCTTTTAGAAGGTATGCGCAATTATGATGACGACGGGACGTGTAGCACTAAATTATACTTAAAACGCAGTAATCCAAATATTACGAATTACGACACGATAATAATTATCGGGGCTCGTAGTAGTGGATTTTTTTATTTCGATTCATATCGAATTTTTAAAATTGTATTGATCAAGTACAGTAAATTCTTTTGTAATGCATCAAGAAAAAGTTAAAATTTTTTTATAAGTGGCAATTTAAATATCCATAATTTTATGATTTGTCATCAATAGTAATTACTAATCTTACAGTTGCTTATTTTTATTAATATTTGAAAGAATATTGTTCTCTTCACATGATATTAGCCGTACAATTATTCAACATATTTTTGCATCAGTCATGTTTCGAGGCAATTCGATATCTATTATGTGCCAGGTGTAGCATAGATCGGAAAAATCGCAGAACGGTGTCCGCGTTAGATATCGAGTTCAACCAAAACAGCGTCGGTTTCACGGATCGTTAATATCGCCGTTACAACACGAGGCTGGTAATGGTCGCGTGCAAAAACATCTCACCGAAGAGAACATTTAATTTGACATAATTCAGCGGCACTTTCGCGGGACAGACGAAGGAAAAAGATTGACGATATGACTCGATCGACATGTAACATCTCGCTGGGTGGTCCATTTTTCTTCTCTTACGCTTTCTTCCGATTATCGTCATTATCGATAAAAAAAAAGTTACAACGTATAACGTTAACGTCGCTTTCCAATCGCACTTTATAAATTATTATACATATGTATATAGATTTCATTTTATCGTTCTGCAGCCCATAGACAATGCTACAAATATAGAAATACGAAGGATCAAATAATGCCGCTAGAGTGTCATTTCATTTATATCGTCATGCTCACGTAATATGTCAGGCAGTAAATGACGTCAGTAGTATGGCGTATGTCTTTGACCGATGCAATTTGCTTTACCTTGTACGTCGGCGTTCGGAACGCATTACTCTAGAAAATATCCGGGATGATAAAAATATCCCTAATTTATATTGCACCCCCTAACGTGAATTTTACACCGACCACCTGCACTTCCTGCCGTACGTTACTCGTACCTTGAGTAATACTTTTCCTGCTATAGCTCTGTAGTAACTTTTCCAACAAACGTTCTTTCGAACCTACGTTCTCTATAGTCATTTATAACAGCTAGGTATAACTTTCTTACCTTCACGAATCTCGAACGCGTACTTTCTTCGTAAATCATTATATATCTATATATCTTGAAAGAAAAATGCTAAGTACTTTTAAAGAGATCAGAGTTTAATCTGTTAAACGATTGGATTCAAAAATTAATCGATATACAATAATTAATCGATTTATTGAATCGCAGAGTTAATTTCATCTACAAAAATTTCAAGCTAATGTACATAGTTTTTTTGTTCATTTGCAACTCTTTGTAAAACCTAAAATGGACTCGTGTCAAATTTTAACGAATCTTCTTAGGGAATGTGGGTATAGACTGTTGGTCGACTGTTCAGACCGTTCAGCTTTCGCCGGCAATGACGAAGATCGATATTCGTGCGGTTGACGATTAGAACTTTCTTTCATTGCAACCCTTGCGCACCAGCGTGGCGTGCGGCGGCGAAACGAGGCCTCAGATTCTTTTGTTATTATTAACCCGTGCCATACTAGGTCGATACACCGACTATACCAGACTTAGATAGACCGCGTGCCGATCCTGCGATTGGTAGTGGCATATGCACGCGATTGACGCAAGCTTTTCAAATTTCTGTACAGATTTGAATTACGTAAGAGAAAAAGATGACATTAATCATCAGTCGATCGTAAATGATCGTACAGTCATAACTAAATTATAGGATATAAAATATAATCTAGCATGAAACTCTTTTTAAAGAAAATTATTTGAAAAGTGATATTACGTATCACACATTTATATGTTGTATCTTTTGAACATGACCATTATTCATACGGGCTATCTTCATCGGATAAATACTTTGCACATGTCCGCAATTCTTATTTGATCCGCGCGATTATCACTCATTTGCGATGAAATCGCTAGTATGTAACACGAGGGGCAACGTCAGGAGCGAAAAAAAAAACATAGCAATGCAAAGAGAGGAGAGGAACGCTCACAAAGGCAGGATGCCGGCCTACGTACAGCTCGATAGCCCAACTTCACTTTCATACCTGCCCTCACCTGCATACTTTGCGTCGACTCTCCTTGGAATATGTATACGTATGTAAGTCTATGCGATCCAACCTTCCTACGACGTATTCGAAAGGGTTGATCGAACGAAGAGGCAGAAGTCCCGCGCAGCCGTTTCCTTCTCACCTCAAGCTACTTACCAAGCGAAAGAGAGGACCATCGATAAAGAAGAATATTACAATTCTTGACGATGGCGACCACCGTCGCCGCCGCCACCGTCACCGCAGCCGCCGTTAGCCCTCAAAGTAATTTTGCTGTTTTGTCAAGACCGACACGACAGGTTGTACGCGAGACCCCTCGAGAAATCTTTCTTTCCTCTTCTCGAATAGTTCCCTCCTAGTCGACCCCTCTTTGTCGGGTTTAGCCTAGCGGAACCGTAGAAACATACGGCGGCTGTGGGAAATAATGACCGCGTCCCCCTCGCGCATCCCCTCGTCTTGCTTGTCCTGACGATGGGTCTGACAAGCAGATCCGGAAACGAAGCGAAAATTTTTCATCACGAAATCACCTCGTCTCTTGAAACGAGCACGCGGGTGCACGGTCGCACGCCTCGCAACCATTCTCGGGGGACCAGGCCTGTCGACTTCCTGTCGAGTCGGTCAAGAGTCGCTCGAAGACTGCGCCCAGTCGACTGAACCGTGAAGTTGCGACCCGAAACGGTAGCACGAGGTCCCCACGCAAGACGGAGAGGGAGAAAGGATAAATGGGACCGGAAGAAACGAGCTTTCTTGTTAAAGAAATATTTCGGGATCCTTCAAGTAGCGCGCGAATCAGTTATGAATTCCCTCTCGTGAGAATCTTTTTGCGACCGTTGAAAGAAATTGCAGGTCGCATCGGAAATTATAAAATGCCGGAAAAGGGGACGATATTATTGATTTCTTGTGTCTATAGTAGAATATTGATTTATTATGTGCAATGATATTTATATTACATCTTTTTGAATAGATAAGCAATGTGGCGACAACGATGACTACTTACATAGAAATCGGAGGAGGTTTGTGAAGGGTGGATACATCTTCCTTCCGCCCTTGCCAAGTGCGTGGTATTAGATTACAAACCGCATAAATATTCATAGAATATCGGATTCGTGGTGTAGGTGAATCCAAAAGGTGAGAGAGCGAGAACGAGCGAGAGAGCTTTGAAAGGGTCGAAAGAAAGACGGAGGGCAACACGAGGTAGAATGAGCACGGCTGAGTGGCAGAATGGAGCTAGACATGAGAATGATAGAGCGAGCGAAGGAAGAACTAGAGAGATGAAGAAAGGAGTAAGATTGAGAACGGGCGGGCAATATTAACGGGAAGTTTAATCGTCGGCTGGTCCGGTCTGTCAGCTCGGACGCGCGCCGGGTCAGTCGGGCCCCCGAGGTCAATTAGTGCTGCTCAACACTCTCCTCTTTCTCTGACCTCCGAAAACGAGGCGAGTCTAACGCGAGTCTCTTTGCTGCCCGCGCTGATGACGCGTCGATCTTTTCACTCCGCCAGGCAGGTGTCCCTCTCCATCGCGATCCACTTAATGCCATTCCTGTAGGAACGAGGTTTCTATCGGTAAGAAAATCTAGCGCAATTTCTACGTTTTTCCCGAATAGATTCTCTAACGAGATTAACTAACCGCTCCGAATTACTTTTCTGCTGATAGTGAAAAGCGGTCTGACATTCTCCAATTACATACAATTCCGCTGGCTTCACATATATACGGGTACAATATCATTTTGCTAAAATATCCTAATGATAAGTCTGCATCATGATAACTAGTTATCAAGATTGATCTCTATGACTTTATTATAAAATATTAATTATATATTCTCTCTCTGCGTTGTATACTTATATATGCTGATAAATGTGTACACAAATCATAGCGTAGTCGCGGATGTTGATAGGCAAGAACTTTTTTTTATGATAATTTCTGCGAAAATTCTAGGTATCGAAACGTGAAGTAAATGATCCATCGCGATTCAGCGCAGAAAGTAGAGATATAATCTCGTTTCTCAACGAGGCGTAACCGCGTTTCTCATAGAGCGGAATTTCGTGCATCGCCGTGCATCCGAGTTCCCTTTCCTTTTGGATTTTCCGTTAGTTTCCTGGAATTTTTCGATGTACGATCGTGATCAACGAGGTCTGGGCTTCGACGCAATTCTTTCTCCTTGGCCTCTATGGCGAATCATCGTTCCGATTTTTCATGGGAAAAAAAACATTCGCCCGAGCGCACACATTATGCGGCGCATTATGTAGATTCCTTATGCCGCTTGCGCGGCATCATTCGAGTCTCTTGCGTTTCACGCGAAGTTGTTGCTAAATAAATAACAGCAATAATAATACAATCGTCATTTCGTAATTTCAAATATACAGCATATATTCTTTGTCTACTTAAGATAATGGATTGATAGTAAAAATGTTTTGATAAAATCTTCATTACTGCGAGGAAACACAAGTTGTTCCTCTACAAATATCCCCTAATTGATAAAAAAAAAAAAAAATTTAAATGCACTATTCTAATTGTAATCCCGCAGCCAGTGCAACGTCATACAGTTAGTGCCTCGGTCGATCGATTCGTAATTATGAGACTCGGCAATAGCGCATCACGACACATTATCCTTTCCGTGAGAAGAAAACTCCCTCGTATAGAAGCGCACGTAGCGACGTTGATTCGCGCTCGTGTGCGCGCATGCAGCGCGCGACTGCACACACGTTGCACTGCCGTGGCCTTCGGGCGTCATTCACTCGCAGCGGCGCGGCCGTGCCGCCGGTCGCCATCCACTTTCATTATGTGCGCGCTCGCGCGCACGCCTTTAATTACATTTTTGCATCGCAACTGCCGAGAGAAAGAAAGATGGGCCGGAGGTACCACGGCTGAGTAGGGATATACATCGGTCAGAGGAGGAGGAAGAAGAGAGATATATATATATATATATATATATATATATATACACACACACATGGATGATCCACCTGAGAAATTGTTGCATGGACATGACGAAGAGTCCATTCGAGGCAGGAAGAGTCCACCGATTGCGCGCGCTTTAATTTTATTGCTTGAAAATCAGTGAGATCGAACGATGAGATCTTCTCAATTGCTCGCATTTCTCGTTTTTTTCATCCAACACATAGATTTATGTACACAGATCGATCAATAAATCGTGATGTTGTATTTATTTACTTAATTTTTTATCAAGTGAGAAAAAGAGAGATACTTACTTGCTCATGTCCCAAAAACAGTTGTCATTACAAAAAGATATTTAAACGTGATAATTACTTTTGCTACCAGATAATTAGGTTGCACGAGTCAGTATTGAACGATGAAAGCGATCGCGAACACAGATATGTATTTAATTAATATTGATTGAGAGATTAAGAGAAGTAATCAGCGTACTGTAGAGTTGAGATTTAATAAGACAAGAGAGCTGCCTGATCAAGGCTCGACAACATTCGCACTACGAATCTAGTGGAACAACACGTGTTTAAAAACAATACAAAGTGAAATAGATTACAGCACGGTTAACAATACGCAAGTGTATAAATTTTTACTGATTTATTGAAAATTTCTGATGTCATCGATTTAATGATTCTCTTTGAAGTCTTTTATGATTCTCTTTGAAGTCTTCCTTAGAAATCGAATACAAAATTCTGAGAGAAAGAGATATGAATTTTAAAAATTTTATATTTAACTGCTGAGGAGAGACTTCAAAGAGAATCAAAATATTTACGAAGAAAAATGATTGAGTAATATTTATCCTACAAAAATCCTAGTAAAAATATTCTGACTATTTTTGTCGAATTTATGAGGAACTTTTACGTAAAAATAAAAATATCGGAGATATAAGGTAAAAAATATATTACGATTACAGTAAATCCATTTAAATGATTATTATCTTACAACAAAATAAATCATACTATTTACAAGGCTGATAAGCACGAACAACTTTCAAGTTCAACTTTATGAGTACACTTATATTTTTACGCGCAGTAAAGTAAATTTTATCTGCACTAAGGCAAAAAAATCATTGATAACATAAACTCTATTGAAAATATGATAATTTATAGATTTATTTAACGAAATGTAAAAAGTATCTTACAATACAGCTATACGACAGCTCACTTATTTACTAGAAAAGTAAAATAAATTTTACATAGGTAGGTATTTGGATTCCAAATAAAATTCACTGGAATTCGTACACATGTTACTTTACATTTTTCTTTACACTTTTCGTGTTTAATGACATTGTGAATTTCAAACAAGTAAAATAAGTAAGTACAAATTAGTAAAAACAAGTAAATACAAATTAATAAAAACAAAATTAAAAGTAAAAGTTTTAACTACAATTTGCGCTTTGTTAACCGTATTGTATACTCATTCGTTTAATTTTGTTCGTATTATTGTTTTTAATTTTAAAACTATATCAAATTTATATTTTGGTATTTGAATCGTATATTTAAATTGGAAGTATTAAAACAACATGGGAATTCCTGAAATTTGAAAGTAAATGGCCCACTTTCACGTACGCATAATATAAATTACGCACTCGCGATCACGGAAATATTTGCAAACAACACGCGACCTCCGTATAAATGCGCTGTAATGATTAATCGCCCGCGGTAGCCGGTTGCGCCAGCTGTGCCAGGCGAGAAATTATTCTGAGCGATTCTTCGACAGTTCGTTAGTCCGAACGGCTACTTCGCGGAATCGACCGCTTTTACCTGGCGACTTCCTTTCTCTTTATGCTCCGAAGGCGAACGCGCGCCTTTTAATCGCATCGTAACGTGGAATCGCGCGCGATCCATGAAGCTACCACGCGACCAGAGAAGATCTTCACGGAGAAATTCCAAACGCTCCGCTTATCGATTACCGGACGCGAGATCGATACACTGTTTTCTATGCTGATACGAAACGTGATTTCTTCGTGTAAATGTAATAGGCGAAAATGATTAATTGATCGAAGTGGCAAGTCTTAAGTCTTACGATGTCGACATGAATGCGAAAGGCTCCTTCCTGCTCCGACTATCCGTTTAAACATGTGCATTTTTTTATGTTCGAGTACGTTAAAATGTTTATATCTCTCTTACAATTTTTTACTTTCCAATGCATTTGTTGTTGTAATTCTATAGAAATGTTAATTGCATTTATTATTCCGTTTTTTTTTATTAATAAGATTTAAGCAATATCAGGTTAAACAATGTCAGTGAAATAAAACTTCACATATCAGTGAAATTGAAACTTTGAAAGAAAAATCTATGTCATGTGGAGGATGTAATGCGGATGCATTCGGATTGAATAATACGGTTATTATTAGAAAAGTGAGAGGGGTTATTGACTTCCGGTTTGATCCATTGTTATTAGTGCATGCATCCCTTTTTGGGACAGGATAATGCATCATTAGCCGTCATTAATGATCACGTACGAGTGCTTCTTTGTGTTAAGTGCTTATTAACTCTAACTAGACGGCACTGCAAAAACGAGTGTATTAATTCATGTAATTTGCAATCCTAGCATGCCGCCAAGTTTGCTTGTATCCAAGGTACAGTGTAGAAAGTGTTACTACCAAAGGATTTCTCGGGAGGGATTCCTTATCTATAAAGTTCATCTTTCGTCATCTAGTTAGGATTGACGTATGATAATAAACCCGAAGTTAAAAAATTAGTATAATTAAGTACTAATAAATTAAACACTCAATAAACGCGACTCATTAAACAATCAGATAATTTAAGCAAACGGATATCTTTAAAAAAAAATACGTCTTGTAACTTAACGTAGCATTGCACTTTACGTGGAGTTGACCCTTCAGAAAATCCATATGACAACTCGCAACTGCCACGTGCTAGTTCACACCTATGATATCTACAGAAAAAGAAGCGGCAGTGGATAGAAAAAAATAAAATCGAGCGGTTGAGTGGCAATTGCGTGTCACGTTCGGCGGTTCGCTCAAAGTCGAGACCGATACACATAAATAATTAATATAGCCATCAACAGAGATCCGCGCACAATGCATTTTCTATCGATCGTGGACCCGACGATGCCATTTTGCCCCGGCGCGACTTACTGTCGTCCGGATTATACGTAAGTCGCGAGCGAATCCCTACCGCCGATGGACGATCGCCGCCGTTCCATTGATCGCTGTTTACATTCGACCGTAAACAAGCCATTATATAATCCTCTGTGAGTACACTCTCATACATAATTTACAAGCGCAGCTTCGCGTCCTTCTCCCACCAAACCATATGATGTTCATATCCGCTCGTCCCTCTGCGCGATGCTACGGCGATTGCATTCTTCGATACACATCCTCAAACTGCCTGTACTATCCTTAAGGTTGTGTCACACTGTTACTAAGATCTCGAATGAAATAATTCATTTTCGTACTTTACATTTTCTGCTTGTGAATATTTTAATGCAATTCCGTCTTCCATATGTTCTTCACCATCTCTTTTATCTCTCAAGAAGGTAATTCATATCTTTTCACATCTTAATTCGATAATGTCTGTTTTATAGCTCCGCATAATTTGCAAGTTTTGAACATTATTCAATGTTCCTATATAGTTATACGTTTATCTCTGTGCTTCTTAAATATTTTAAAATTATAATTTGTTTCTAATCTAATTATCTACTTGTGTACTGTTCGCCGAGTTCATTTGATATACTTGCACCTTGATTTGTACTATTTACAAAACAGTAATCTATACTCTGTTTAATATATGTAAATTCTCACAATTCAGTAAACGGTACTACTTTCATGGTTTGTTAATTAGTTATTTAGGTTAGACTTTAAATCATTTCTTAGCTGCAACTTAATTGTCCATATATTGTTTTGCCTGTTGTTTTTGGTATTTTATCATGTACTATACTTGTTGCTTTCAATTTAATCATAAGCCGTATCATTCAATAAAGTGATTGTTGTTGTTGTTATTATAATACTAAATACTAATATGCACATTTCCTGATTTATCCGAATAATATCTCTAAAATTATATTTTTGATCTTAAAAATTCTTTTTATTACAAAATGAAAACGAGGCATTTTAATTACAATAATATATCAGTTTTTAGATATTTGACTTACGTGTATATTCAGTTGGTAAAAATTTTTCGAATTATATTTTCTTTCTTAATTACAAAATGATATTTTAATTGCATTAATATCAGTTTTAATCTATTCGATTTATATATTCAGTCGGTAATGCGACGAATGTCTCTCGAATTATATTTTTTGTTCACAAGCCTTTACGAACGAGTTTAAAACTGAAAGATAATTCTGCATTGTTCTTTCGCTTACATCGAGATGATTTAGTTTTTTTTATTGGTACCACTGTTGCTGTGGTACCGAAACCGAATGCGGTCGTGAGAAGTGGTGGTGTACGTTTATACGAGGTTGCAGCTCGGCGAAGTGCGCGGCGGTGCCGTTTGACCGACGATCTGTTTCAGTGAAAAGTACCGAGTGGAACCTCATTCGCGCGGCCCTGAAGTACTGCCCACCTGACGTCACACACCTGTTCTCTCTTTCTCTCTTTCTCCCCGTTGCTCGTCCTGAGAACCCACCCGGCCCCGACCCATTATAAGGCCCCGTAGGTTTTCTCTCATCGCGGCGATTTCATGCCGCGAGATTCGCGCCTCGTATAAGGCGAAGCTGCCAGCTTCTTCTTCCTTCTTTGACTCGTATTTCAGCCAATTCGCCTGTTCTCAATTAATTCACGTTTACCAGAGTGTCAAAGTCTCCTGAAGAATAATAATTTCAATCAATATCGTAATCCACGTGAATGGATAGAACTTGAAAAATAATGCTTGTAGCGTATACTATTTTTCTAATATATCTACTTCCGTGTCAATATTCTTACGTCATTACTTCTGCGTCACGTTAAACTACATATTTCAAGGTCGCTTTTCCGAGATCCTTTTTGTAACCGCGAGAGTACAACACACACACACGCACACACGCGCGCGTGTGTGTGTGTGTGTGTGTGTGTGTGTGTGTGCATATCGTTATCTGACATTAATAATATCCATTTATCGCGTTTCGCGACGCCGTACGACGTATCTACTGCTGAGTAATCGCGATTCTTCATACGCGACGACTGGATGACGATGATGAACATGACGATGGACGACGACGACACTTGGCACAGACGAAGGCAACAATAATAACGCGCAGAGCTGGAGAGGTGCCGCGCGCGCGAACGTTGCGTAAGAGCGCAGTTGCGGATACGACGCGTCAGAGACTCCCTCGAGCGTGTCGGTCCATCTTAGCTTCGCAGGTAGAAGGTTTTTCGCGTAATCACAATGCCACCTACGTCTTCCACGGATTTTCCTTCTTGCAGCCTCCGCGGCCCTCGGTCACTCTCGGAGGATACGATGCGGAGTCACGCCTGTCTTCCTTCGACCTTCGTTCTTCCCTACTCGCCTCTTGTCGCTGTAAATTCTTTGTTGGGAAACTCGAGGAATTATTTCAGTCATTGCTACATTGTTTCTCTCTCTTTGATACAAAACATGCTCATAGCACGCCGTCGCTGTCAAGATGCGCTCTCTAATCCGAATATATGATTCATCTTCGAAACATCACTGTTGCTTCTCGGAACTTATCATGTGATTCGCGATATGATAGTTTTGTAAAATGTCAGCAGTACTAAGATTACCATTAGATAATAATAATATAAAAATAATAGCCTTATTGTGTATGATGATAAACACTATTAGCTTATAGGCTTAATTGCGTGAGAAATGCTTATAAATAATGCAGATTCCTTAATGTTATAATTTATGTCGTTATTTATGGAACAGAATAAGGGTGCTATCTATTCATCAGACATATGACTATCGATGTCTCATCAATAAATAGTAAAATTCACTCTATCAACTACCCGCAGTTTTGAAAATATCGACACATCAAAACGAATGACCCATTTCTTCCTTTATATTAGTCATTAACACATGATGGTCGTATAATCGATCTTAAGAAATAAAACAATTGCTATTTTGAAGTTCCACCTGCCGAGGTTGAACGATTCTTTAAGCTAGCGTTTTATTCGATACGTTGGTAGCCGGTTCGGTCGAGATAGACGTCGTTATCAGACCTAATAACGTGCGAGCGGGCGCGTTATTATTAACGACATTGCGTGTCATGGTGCCGGAGAACATGAACAGAGCACGTGGAAAGAGTACCAGTAGCTACAGGTGGTTCTGGAAGAGTGTGTTACATCTCCTTGACTACCGATCGCTCTCGTCTTTCTTTTTTCTTTCATGTGAAGGCTTTATTTCTCTTCATACTTATGCGTACCAGTAATACTGTATTATAACAAAGCATTTTGGATTTTTATTTCTTAAATGAACCAATTAAAATAAATAAATTCGATAGATATTTTGAAAGATATTTATTTTGCGACAAAAATTTATTATTATGCTAAAATTTGGGCAAATTTTAATTATGTAATTATATTCGATAAAAAACAAGAAGAACGAAAAGGAAAATTCATATTTATTTTGATGAATATTTATGGCAATTTGCTAAATGTATATCATTTATTGCGACTTTTTATAAAAGAAAAATATATTTGAGCTCTTCGTTATGCATTGAGACACGATCAAGATAGTGTAGATCACTTTTTACACGCACGTACGTTCTGGAATAATTGTAAGTGAGACTCGTTAGATGCGGGATTCTGGTTCTTGCGAGAATAACTCCCAAGCGGGGCCTGAAAAACGCGGAATAATGCGGCGGCATTGTATGCGGTATAAATTCCTGAATGACTGGAATCCTGGTGCGATCATCGGATGATGGAAAGCTAGGAGAACTAGTACGTGCTCTTTCAGGAATCACATAGGATGCTAGTCATACGTGATATGACCGCACGTCAATGACTGATTAATGCATTGTCATTCTGATAATACGGACTAATAGTTTAAAGTCTCTGTTGAGTGTTGATGAATATGCTTTTCCCTAAATCAATTATATTTTATATTCATAGAATTAAAATATAATAAGCAGGAGTACCGAGTCTTGTATAGCGCATAATGGATAAGGAAATGAACTAATCAAAATCCTTCCCTTTCATCAAATAAGATTCTGATTAGTTGATTTTCTTATATTTTATGAATTATGAATCTGTGCTCCAATCTTAACAATGAAAAATGAGAATGATAGTTCGATGAAAGTGAGATTGATAGTTCGATATCAAATTAATAAAATTTAAAAATTTTGTATCAAGTTTTTAAAAAAGAATAACTTTAATTATGAAATCCAGAAAAAAATTAACTAAAAAATATTTTTTACTAATTAAAAAAAATATCATCTACAATATTTTATCGTAAATGTGAGTCTCATAATATTTTCAGAAAAAAATAAAAAAAATCGATAATTACTGGAATCTGAAGTTTTAAGAGGTCGCAGAAAATATTCCGCTCGAGTCCATTTGGCCCCCTGCGAAATACTGACGACGTTTATAAAAGCCGACAAAGATCGTCTCCAGGTTTCGAAATGGCGTAATAGGTCTGTGGCGTAGATCGCTGAAGCGGCGAACGCGTTAATGAACCAGTTGTCAGATTTCTGGGAAATAATGGATCCGCAAGGAGTCATGCGTCTCCGATGATACACGCGTGCATCCCGCATAGCCGCACGCATACGCCGCTCGCTCGGCCCGACTCCGAGAAGAAGAAATTACGTAAGTCCCCGCTTCCACTACGACACGCGTGTGTAGTCCATTCCGTTTTGTCCTCCGTGGCTTCCTCGTCTTTCTATGGCCGGCTCTCGTCCCTCGATCCGAATCAATGATACGTGAGCGGAGGTGTGTGGTCGTGTGCGAGCTAATACACGCGGTTGCGTAAGGTCGCGAACGAACGGCGCATCCGGCCCTTTTGACTCATCGGATAGGAAGGACCGGAAGTCCTTTGACCGATTGGTTATTCGGAACGCAAATGTTCGAAAGGAGCGACTGATTAGTGATATTGATTCAATCGTGAAATTTGATTACGAATACAATCGCACGAATTCTATTTTAGTTATCTACATTTAGGTAATGAAGTTATTAGAAATGTTATCAATAAATTGCAGTTCGTTAATATTAGTAGGTTTATTTCTCATTACTAAGTATGCCGACATAATATTCTTTTTGAAGTGAATTTAGATTATCGAAGATTAATATAAAAGCTCGAACGTATATCTACTATATATATCTACTATATATATCTACTGAGAAGATCGAACTACGTGCTACGCATAACGATTCGGCTTCTAGGCGAACGTACGCGGGCAACGGTGCATTTGCGCGTCACTTCCTGAGCTGCCGCATCGGCAGAAGGCAGATTATCATTCATCTCGTTTCAGGTTTGTGCGGAGATGGATAAGGCGTGTTTAATTCGCAAAACCTTTCCAATTGCTTTAAAACGCCGAAACGGTTTTTCTCGCTGTATCTGACTTTTGAACATCTGTCGTCTGTTGTACCTCATTGCTCAAGATAAATCTTTACTAGTCTTTCAACATTTAATATCAACTAAATAGACAAATAGCAATATCATTTTCAGCAGATTTCTCTATATTTTTATCTAATATCTCGATATTTTTTTTTAATGCAAAGTTTCAACAACAACGTTTAACTTATTTTGTGTGTAATGTGTGACCAAAGTGGTCCCTAGATCGATTAATAGTATTACACAATATTTGATATTGCATAATATTATTAATTGTCTAGAGGTTATATTGATTCTCCAGATTATTTGTTTTGAATTGTTTAAAGGAAGCGTCAATATAACAAAATAACATAAAAAAACAAAATTATATAATAATATTGAACAATAGAGACATAGAGACTGTTTAAAACGATTTTATATTGTACACAGGTTCGATTATAATTGGTAATTAATTGAAATTTTATTATAAAAATATAGTAGAAAACTTTTAATGACTATTTAGACATGCGAAGTCGAGCATCACTTGCAATTCTATCCACGCGGAATTCAAGCATAATGAAGCAAGAAAGTGAGAGCAATGTGCATTACGAATGAACCACGAGACAGTAATGTCACTAATGAATAACGCGTGGCATCGCGCGGAAAAATGCGAATGATGAACGAACGCGACATCATCTATTGTAGATACATCCGTTGCAGCAAAGTGCACATGCGTTGTTTATTACGTAAGCACCAGTCGAGTCCTACCTATTAATCTCGGCTTAGTTGTAATTAATGAGCAACGTTCTATTGGAAGTCTTTTTTCCGTTTCTTTCTTGTTTCTTCTCGTGTTGAATCGGCATATAAAATGCAAGCGGTAAAGTTCTAAGAATACTATTATAACATAGTAAGATATTTACATAAAAAATGCAAAATATTATGTAAATTCGCACATTGGAAATGACCTAGAATTGATGGATAATATTGAGGATAGAAAAAGTTGATTTTGAAACATCATTGCTTCTCTCGTACATTTTTATGCGCACTTTATTAATTAGAAGAAGAATTAGCGCAGAAGTAATTTTGATGATTTAATAATAATATGGTAAAGTAATGACGGGATTAATTACAACAATTTTTTGGTGCAGGATGTGTTTAATTTATGTGTTTAAATTTCAATATTAATTTGTAATTAATATTGAAATTTAAAGGTAAAAACTGTCATTATTTCGAAAATTACATATCTTTCTGATATTTATATCCCGATAATATAATTCCTAATTTTTGCATCAATATAACGAGACAAATTGATCAGCTTAACAAATAATCTTATCAATTCCAATAATTTTACAATGATTGATATCGCAATTAATATACCGTTTAAAGGTAATATATGCTAAGCAGAATAATAATGAAAAATTAATAACATTTTTTGAATAAATTAATAACACTTTTTGAATAAATTCATAAATAACGTTTCAGAATATCGAGAATATCGTTTCATCGTTTCCGATCTATATAATACTTTCGACCGCAACGCGATACATTGATATTGAACAAATAGATTCACCTTCTTGAACGTCTCTCATGGACCGACATCGAGCGTCCGCTCGACTAGACGATCAGTTGATCGCGATAAAGCGAATTTTTCGTATCTATCTCGCGGCGGCCTAGCATAAATTGCGTTTGGACGGTTAATTAAACCGTTGGCTATCGCAACGATTAATCGACATTTCCTCCTAGCCACTAGCTTCTTCATTCTCTAGATCTTTCTTTTCTATCGCGTGTCCATCTTTCTTTTCCGTAAGCTTTAATATATGTACCTTACTTCATTAATAAAAGCGTACAGTACTCAATAATTGATGTTAACAGATGCTCGGGCAATAATTGTGCGATAAACAATTATTACAGCAATAATAATTGTATGATGATTCTGTCCGTCGTGTAAAGAAGAAGGAAAGAAAACGAGGTGGCGCATATCGACCAGATGAAAGCTTAAAGTGTATATCCACACGCGTAAGACATGTGTATAGAGGCGCAGAAGTGACTAGGAGGTAAGATCCTTCGTTCAGTTTCTACTAACCCGTGTCTTAGACTCGCTCTTGCACACACACACACACACACACACACACACACACACACACAC
>NW_012130081.1:452115-462906 GCF_000143395.1 Atta cephalotes | reverse complement strand
ACACACACACACATATATATATATATGCTGGCATGTCGTGAATATTTATGACCGACCTCTCGCGATCGCGGTCTATCCGCACCCGGCGAGCCAAGAAATCCGCCGCATTCTGGAATAGAGATACGTATGCACTACGAATCGTTCTGATTTATAGTCGCGCGAATCTGCACGGCCAGTGCCGCTCAATCCGGCCGGATACGCTAATCAATAGCCGCGATTGAACAGCAGAAATATATGTATAAGAGTGTAATGGAAGGAACGCGGAATAAATACGATATCTAATCATCGAATTTTTTCTTAACGACGTCGGATGTATGGGGATAAATACCTCTGTCTTTGTATTGCCATTCATCCTCGTCTAAGAAACGCTTGTAATTTTAAATACGCACTTGTTCTCAAAGGACTCAAGATAAAAATAGTTAGAATACCATACATTGAAACTTTGCATAATTGATAATGATAATCGTTTTTCATCCGAGCGCAGATCAGTTTTGTGAGATGCATCGTGAATCACACGTTTCGCTTCCCACTCCATAACTGTTCATTGACTACACCACGTGCAATTGTGGTCCTCGCAGTAATTTAAATGCACGCTCTACATTCGTGTAATCATACCAAACTCCCCCCTCTTCATCTATCCCTCTGAAGCATCGAATCTTTTTGAATATTTAATTGACTTGACCAATGTAAAGAAGATAAAGTTTCATTCATTGATTTTCATGCTGCTTTAAATTTTACGATGTCGGCTAAGAATGGTAATTGTGAAGAACCATCAAAGCGTTCTAGTTACGGTATAATCATAATATAATTTCATTACTTTGCTATTCCAATACACATAGATAAGACAAAATTATAAATAAGATTTTATATATATATTAATTAATGGATGCTTACATCCATTAATTAATATATGTAAAAAGTAATTCAATGCTCAATTAAATAAATTAAAATAATCCGTTAAAGAGCTCAGAGTACAAGCAAGATATTCTTCGCTATTATTATAATACTAAACATTATATATAATTAATTTAAATACGATTGAAACATCTGTATTTTTTAACGGATTATTTTAATTTAATTAATATATATTTATCTTTATTTGATATTAAGATGACATTCGTAAATAATAATATAACTTCATACAAACGATTATAATTCGAAATTAGACCGATGAAAATAAATCAATTAATAAAATTTAATAATTTCGTTCATTACAATTCATTACTCTCAAGTTATTTACGAAAGTCAATAGTAAAGATATATTAATTAATTACAACTAGTAAAGATATATTAGGTGTAGTAAAAAGAAATCCATTATTTTTCCATTCAATTTCGTGCAAAAATAATGGATTCCTTTTTACTACACCTAATATTAATTAATGCGCGTAATGCATTTGATCTATAATCTTGTCCTATATCTGTACATATGTATTAACAGATTGAATCGTGAGAAGGTTAATTATTAATTAGTAAAAAAATTATAGAACGTTAGTATATTTTATTTAAGAATTATTCAGAATTCCATATAGTCATCGCGATGATAATGCACACATACATAAGTTGTGTATATTTATGCACGTACGTATGCAATGTAATTGAGTTATCAAAGAAAATACGAGTATAATTCACTTCGATGAAACCGCATTGCATTGGCATGAACAAAGGCAGACAGCGAAAATATGTGCTGGTCGGTGTGAAGGAAACAAACTGCTGGCCTAATGTATATCGGGATACCAATACGACGCACTGATTTATATAAGCGAATCGATTGGATCAGTGCCGCTCAATCGGCCTGTACATGCTCTAATCGGCGTTATACAGGACCGTATTAGATCGGTATCGGGTGACCCGAGATGCAATTTACACGTTTCTCCCGCAATTTCTCTCCTATTTATTTTCTTTCGTTCGCGCTCTAACTCACATACTGTATCCACGACTTTTATGTAATTCACGCCGCCGGCTTTTCTACTACATCGCGTGCTGCTAAACCGGTATAAACCATGGATTATAATTATATTTCTAACAAACTCGTTAGTTAACGATAATAATAATAATAATGCTAATAATATATATTAACAGATTGAATCCTTGAAAAAACTGTCTGAGCATATATCTTGGATGTTTTGAGTAGTGTTGAATGATAAATAATGTGTTGAAGCGTAGTTAGAACGTATGTTATATAATTAAAAATCAGGACAGAGGGAGAATCATGCAGGGTCGAAAAAGTAGCGCGCAGCTAATGCCGTTAAATCATACAACGTTAGAACAGGATTTTCTAGTTCCAAGTGCTGCAAATGCAACATAGAACGTAATAGAAAATTATGCGAAAGATGAAAGCTCTGACAAGTTTCGTTATCGTCCACGTTATTTCCGCTCCTACCATCGCCGATCATTGAGTCTCGCCAAGCCGGGAATGACTTCGGCTCGGATACGCTCTATTTTGGTCACCATAGGAGAACACTCGCATTATCTTACTGCTAGGTGTATCTTTTGTTAAGTTCGCTGAATAAAGCATAGCCGTAGTGACGGAAGAGTATCGATTTAGCGTCGCGATACGTCAAGCTGTACATGCAGGTTGTACCGTTTCCACCTAAAACATCGATTTCCATTCAAGGAAATAAAATATTTTTCAATTTTATAATAATCGCCGGCGACAATAATAATTTCTACGTTACGATTAGTAACGTATATTATTTTAAAAAAAATAGAAGTGTTAGTTATATTTTAGTAAATATCAAAAAGACTAATACACAGTAAAAAATATTTATCGGTTGGCAAACTGAAGACTATGTTCTATTGGTTGTCTGGGCGAATTTATGAAAAGATGCAGTACCATTAATTTCCGAATGTTTTAAAATATCAAAGCTAAAGTTGACTATATTAAATATTAATTATTATTTTTGATATTTAATAAGATATGTATAACTAATAGTCAAAAATTTGTTTTTTGTAAATATTACTAATGCTGTGATAAAACTTTGTGATCGAACTTTTTCGTAGATATTGTTTCAAATGAATTTATGTCTCATTAATTTCACGTATATTCTATTGCACTAAAAATTATACAAATATTCGAAACGAATGCGGTCGAAATAACTTTCGGACACGCGAAATTCTCTTTTATGAATGACGACAAGAACCTTCTGCGATCTGATAACATTGCAGGAAATTATGCGGAAACGAGCGATGCGTCGTGCTCCTCTTTCGTTGGTGAAAGCCATTCTGGTCCTCGCGAGGCGAAACACTTCGCGACACGCCTATGTACTTCAGGCATACGCGAGTTCCTTTTCTACTTGCGGCACTTCACACACTTCCTTGTTCCGTCGCGGATATGAACTTTTACCACGCACAGAGTAAAAGCAACCGTCTTGTTTGCCGGTATATGTCATGCCGATTAAAAAATCCTATAAATCCCTCACGGCAAAAGAAGGATTACCTACTTACCCTACGACGATCCTCTCATTAGAAAGCGGAATGCAAGCTTTAGGAGTTGATCATTGAGCGTCGACGGCAGCTGTTTCTCTCTTTCAATGAGATTAGAAAAATAGTGGAATTTTTTAATTTGATGACGTAGAAAAAGATTGAAAGTACTGTAATGCTTATATTCACTTAGGTTTATTATGGGAATAACGGTAAAATAAATTTCCAAGAAGAAGAGATTTTCTTATATAATTTATTGATAACAAAATAATTTTTAATGATTTTGAGCTATACTATTAAGTATTTAGGATAGAAGTTTATTTTTGTGCAGCACTCTAAAAATACGGCTTGACGAAAATACAAAGCAGTGAAACAAGATGATTCGGTGTATCGCAAACATGGCTTTAACGAGCTATTAACAGATACTTGCTTAATTACGAGCTGCCAATAATAATTGCAATAATACTGAATGTTAATGACTCAATAGTACATTGAGACTTTGTAGTCTTAGCTGGTTTGATATGAAATAAACAGCATTCAATAGTATCAGTTTCCTAGATTAACTTTTCCCTTGGATACGATCTTTAACGGCGTAAACATCCCTTTTTGGAAATGCGTTAATTAAAAACTAATGTATCATTTTTACAATCAAGGAGTTGAGTAAAAGCAAAAAGGCACACATTCTTTTAGATAGCAAATCTTTTAACAATAAAATAAAAATACACATGTAAAACATATAATAATATGCATAAATTTTGTAAGAAATTAATGTAGATAATCTTTTATTTTGATTTACTTGATAATTAAGCATAAGAAAATCATTTTTATATTATGAATTATTTATATAATGAATTTCCTAATTTGTAGAGTGTGAGACAGGTGTATATCTTGTTTGTTTTGGGTAAACGGCATCGATATTTCTATTTTTATCACCTAATAACAGCAGTTTTTGCCACATTTACGTCCTAATAGAAAATTAGTATCGTCTTACTGCGGCAGTTTTGGGTACTGGCGAGACCGCAGGACTGCACCTAAGCACGAAAAGCGAATAGCAGTATATAATGTCTATAGGTATATAGGATGTGTCGAGGTACGCCCACAATGGTCCTGCCAGTGTTTCTCAATTCGTACCAATCTTACATTGTATCATATGCATGCCTGTAATTGCTAGCACATTAAATTATCTTGAATCTATATTCTATTAGATTGTATAATTCTTTATTCGAAAACTGTATTTATCATTTTCTGTATTAATATATTTTTAATTATATTTATAGCTTTATATATTTTTGTAAATTTTTTAGAAGCTTGAACGGCATTTTCATATTACATCATTAGAACTAAAAAACGATTTATTAATCAATGTTACATCCGCATCTACTCAATCAATAAATAATTATATGTTACTTTATCTGTCCACATTGCAGTCTGCAATTAACTGTCTGTAATCGTCCACAACATTCTATTAGTTATGCGATGAATTATTAGTATTGAAATTATACTGGAAATGTTGTTTAATCAACAGTATAATGAATGTTTTTCTTTCGATATCACAATATCTTTTTGCGATTGAATCTTATTTGAAAAATAACAGATATTAATAATAGCTTGATATTTTCGTTTTCTATTTACAAATTTATTCATATATATATATATATATATATATACGATTTTTAATCAATTTATCTATCGTACATTTGTTTTTTAGAATATTTATCATAAAATAAGTAATAGATACATAAAATATCGATATGCATACGCATATTATGTTTCCAAGTATAATTTAAAAACTTGTATGGATTATATTAAATACGTAAATGCGGATATACTATGTCATCAAAATTTCATTTAAAAAAGCAATATATTGGCGGCGAAGTAATTAATGCAGCAATTAACACAGAAAGTTTGTGATTCCTCATCAGGCAAGCCAAGAGCGTTAAGTACCACTGTGCTGCGAATTTACTGGGGAGAGAGTCTTGATGCACAGCCTGATTTTTGGCAAGGAGGGACCTCCTCCTTCGTCATCGGTACGAGTTTTAATGCGTTTTACGGCCCCGACTAAAAACCCATTAAGGGCCCGTCGGCGGGTGGGAGGACAAATGCCCCCTTCCTCAAGGACGCGCTGAAAATTATTTCCTCTCTCTCTCTTTCTTCGCGAAGAGAATGAAACTTCGCACTTGGTGCCCAGCTCGTAGTGATCCAGCTGACGTTTCAAAGTTTCATCTCCCTCGTATTCTTCGTTTTCCAAGCGAAATAAAGGAAGGAATTTAAATTGCGACAGGTAGCTTTTAAAGGACTAACGAGAAAAATGTTACTTGCGCGAAATTTCTAATGAAGTTGCCGAAGCGATTATAGTTTTATATACAAAATGTATCAGAAGCGCTTATATTCATTTATGGATTCTCTATTTGTTATCTCAGTATTGTGATTTTAGCGTGTCACATTTTCTGGAACATGACATATGATATTTTCTTTTTGAATACATTTATTCAGTGAATTTAAACAATCGATCGCACTGAGAGAAATGAGTTTATTATAAGAACAAAAAAAAGAATAAGAAAGATGATGGTTTTTATTAAAAAAACGGATCGATCAGTTACTATTGCGAATAATTTCTCTTATTCGTTAATGTAACAAATATAATACACAATTTACGATACGAAGATAATCAGTATTACTAGCAAATAAAAATCTATCTAAAAATAGATTAGGCTTTACATAAATTGCTTTTATTATTAATAATTGATTAAAATAGCAAACTAGCAAACTATAAAATATCAAATACAACAAAGTAAAACAACATTTGTTATCTATATCTACAAATTATTTATTAAAGATGATACTGATATCTTGTTAAATTAACAAGATCTTTTCTATCAATCCGTACAAATTCATTCACATAGATCACAATACCTATAAAGTATAATAATATTTAAGACGTCTAGAACAGGTCTGCAGCCGAGTTGCACATTTCGACCGATTTTGTTTATCGTCGTCCCCACTCCTTTTATTTCATAGACCGTGCGTGAAAACATAAAACGCTCAAATTCAGAAATGATATTAGTCGTTATAACTCATATACAAGTCTCACATATTGTCTCACATTCACTGTTTATAAATATTTATTATTATTATTATTATTATGTTAGAAACTCAAAAGTAACACTTTAAAATAGAACACGTATGTTAATTAAGTTTGCATACTGAAAAAATATTTTAAAAATCATTTTTAGTAAATAAATCAATAAAATAAAATAAGTGTGTATGTGTGTGCGTGCGTGCGTGCGTGTGTGTTAAAATTTGTAACCAGTGAATGTGCTATGTTTCCAAGTCCTATAATCCTATAATTCCTGTATGAGTTACGGCTAATATTTATCTCTGCGTTCGAGCGTTTTATGTCTGCGCGTGATCTAAATGAAACAAAAGGAATGAGGACGATAGGCAAAATCGGTCGAAATGTGCAACTCGGCTGCAGGCCTAGTCTAGAACATTAAAACGAATTAAACAATCGACGCCAATCGGTATTATGGCGGCAACATGTTGTCATAGTTATCGGCTTTCAATCGACAGCCGGCTGATGCCCGCACTTTTCGTTCTTATAAATTCTCGTGAAAATGCTAGTTGCGTGTCTGGCTACGCAGATTGCACGCACTGAAATGAATGATACCAGCCCGTGCTGCGGGTAAGAATCGAAACAAACAGTGCGAAATACGTTATATTTTTGCATCGTATCAATTTTATTATATATATTATAATTAAGTAATTTGAATCTCATAAAAAGCGATAGATGATTGCGCTAAATACGATACGATGCGCTGCCATTAAAACTGATAACGGATGTAATGTTACGTGTAACGTAAATGCATTCTTATTAATATTCGATGTAACACGTTACGCCAACCATACATTAAACATAAATTTATTCAATCACAATGCATGGCGAATAATATGCAATAAAATAATATGCAATAAATGTATGGAGTATTACACGTGTCCGAGGTTTATTCGCATAACAATTATCAATACTGATAATCGCAAAGTTATATCGCAGATTTGATTTATACATTTTTTTTCAGTACATACGTCATATAAGGAAAACGTCGTCGTCTAGAATATTATTATTATACTTTATATATGTTATAATAATTACATAGCAGTTCAGATTGATATTATCTGTCTAATAAGACACTTGAACTCTGTGAAAATATATATGATGGTTTTTATATTTCACGACTGCTTCTGATTTGTTGCAACATGTCTTATATTCTCGATTATAGATTCATCGGAATATCATTCGATGTATCTAACAGCGAATTCGAATGTATCAGTGCGCACTGATGCATATTAAAGCCAATAGTATATAGATTTCATCTGATTGTGAGTCAAAGTAAAATACAAATATTTTGAAGTATAAAAAAAACATGTATTTTACTTAACAGCATTATAACGTAGTATTAAAGGTTTTACTATTTAACCTGTTTCTATATATTTATATTAAACATATCGTTACGTGAATTTGTGTTTACGACAGTTTAAACACACACTAATACACACTGTGTGCGTTCAATTGAATTTGTTATAAGATTACGAATCTTAATTGACTTGTTTTCGGGAAAAATAAAGAGGAATTTTTTGCTGCATAAAATTAATATAAATATACGATATAACAATCAATAACAGTCTTTCTTCTAAATAAAGTCGAACGATTATTAAAAATATTACCATCCGAATATTAATTATAGCTTTTGCATAATTTTCACTTGAATATATTATGATTTTTACTTATGAATATTAACGAAACATCTAGATTATTAACTGTTGATAGTTAAAAACAATTTGTGTCACTTTTCTATGTTAACTTATTATATATACTCGTATGTATATTACATTTTGATTGCTGAATTTTATATGTATATATTTTATCACGATAATATTCCGTGCACGGTTCAATCACTTTTATTTTCGATACGTCTATCGTCTTCCTGCGTGTAACCAGTCTGAAATTATCTTTTTAATTTTACCGGCACATTGAAAAGCGTCATCCAACAAGAAACGCCTTTTTAATTTTTAGCCCCTTTGATTGAGAGGGGAGGGAAAGAGATGATGAGCATAGGACATCGTATATGATGGCGTGTTTGGCGTTAAATATTGCCCTCTCGTACGTTTATTAAATGTGTTGCCGTAACGTAAATACGGGGCGATTGATCGATACCCGCATTTAGCGCTAAATATGTAACGAACGCGGATTAAAAATATTGATAAAGACCATCGATAATCGATATTACAAGCACTGCTGGCATATCTATTCTAAGAAAAATATCCTAAAACATAGCAAAAAGAAACTGGATAAGAAGAACTCCAGTTTACCATTTGCATGAAATCGAACTACTGACTATCGATTCTATTATCGTTAAGAATTACGTACGCCTCTTGAATTATACATGGTATGGCCCCTCCACCCTTTGGCCGCATCGCACTACGCCGCACCGCGCCGGACGAACGCACACGTGAGCGGGAGAGCAAAAAAGGGAAGCAGGTAGGTAAAAGAAGGAGCATGGTATTGATGCATAAAACGTGCATATTTATGAAGCCTGTTTTCACGGATGTGAACACCCGGTATGCGCGCAGGTACGCAATACACGGGAGGAGAGCAGGGTGGCTGTAGCGGGGAAGGAAAGAGTCCGCGCGTCGCACCGCACGCTGCTCAACGCTATTTATTTATTTTACCCCAGCACGGCGGATGGATAAGAGAACTCGTTTGCGGGGCGCGGTGTATACTTAACGGGGGCGCGTACGTGCGATGCGGAAAACCGCGGATCATCCTCGCCGCGCCATCCTGGATCATCCTGGATGACGACGCGACGGCGTCCAACATCGCCGCCGGCTAAACGCGGAGGTCTGGCCCGTCGCTACCGTTCGTTGATTTTTCCAAGGTCCGAAATACTCCCCGCGAGATTACCCAGCTCTGGATCCGCGAAATTACGGGATAGTAAACACACCGTGGCTAATTCATCCCGAGTTCGAGAGAGAAAGAGGAAGAGATTATATCGAGTTTATCGCAGGAAGGCGGCACGATATTACTGGGAAATGGATACTTTGTCGATGATAGTGATGTAGTTGCTCGTTGGAATTAACGTCGGACTGCCTAAGTACCGAGAAGCTCGCGCCTCAGTTAATTGTGCGTATGAGGCTTTAGTCCCTCGATTAACTGTAATCGCGGTTAACTAAACCTTCTCTTATCCTCTGTATTATATAACTGTTATTATTTAAGAAAAAGAAAAGAATTTTAAATATAAACTTAAAATAGACATTGATAAAATTGGTTCTTTTTGTTATTATAGTTTTACGGAGTCACGTAGGGATAATAGCTACTTATATTATTGTACATAGAAGAATACATTCTGCAAGCAAGCGATAATTATTTCCTTCAAGTATTTCAAAAGTTTATATATATCAGCAAATTTATAATAAATTCATCACAAATATCAAAATTCAAAACACATTCTTTCTGAGAAGTTGAATATCTTCAAGATTGTTAAATTAAAATAAATGCGATTTGCTTATTATGAAGTCGCTTCTTTGATCAATTTTATAATATTTTTCAAAGGAAAATTAATTCTTTTTTTTACTACATAAGTTTTCCTAAAATTTATAATAAATATATTTTAAAATTATTACCAAGAAAATATTCTTCGTTAAAAATAACCGTAACTTAAAAAGAAGAAAATAAATGGAGCAATCACTTTTCTTAACAATAGCGCTTTTCTGTGTATAGAAATCTAATCTAGAACATCAAATTAATCAAAGCTAATTGCTATTAGTATAATACAGTACATTGGGAAATAATATTTCATTCTATATTGTACACAACTCGAGGCTATGAACGATTCAATAGATAATACATAACATTTGTGAATGATTTGGCATAAATGTATTATTGCATTTCTAAAGTAAAAATTTAGAAACACTTTGCTTTCTATTTAACAAATCAATTCTGTTATGTCGGCGCGTGATCAGTATTGTATTCGTGCATTAATGTATATGTGGACGATGAGTCTGTTCCCATATGATAAGTCATATTTACGTGATAATGTTTATGATAATGTTTTTTCATAAAGTCACAGTAGGCACGTTACTCATATAGTAATAAACACATTCATAAATACGTGTATTTTTAGAAACTTAGATAGATTGAAGAGAGAGAGAGAGAGAGAGAGAGAGAGAGAGAGAGAGAGAGAGAGAGAGAGAGAGAGAGAGAGAGAGAGAGAGAGAGAGTAGTAGTAGTAGTAGTAGTAGTAGTAAGTAGTAAGTAGTAAGTAAGTAAGTAGTAAGTATAACGTTAAGTTAACGTTAACGTTAACGTTAAACGTT
>NW_012130081.1:445569-452095 GCF_000143395.1 Atta cephalotes | reverse complement strand
TGNTNGAGATGAGAGNGAGAAGGAGAAGGAGAGAGAGAGAGAGGGGGGGGAAGGAATCATTTAAGAGGAAATTATTTAAGAGAATTTACGTCAAAGATGAAGCAATATAAATTAATTTAGGCTCTGTAAATCATAAATTAAAATCACAAGTTAAGTCAAAGATTAATATATATATTAATATACATTATTATTTTATTATTATATATTCTTTACTTTTTATTATTAAAATGATAGATCAACATATGATAAATATGTTGATATTGACAGTCAAATTTCGTCACAGTTATGTTTCCGGCAAACCGTGTTTCGTCACCTATCATGTTTTGCTTATTATAATAAAAACGATTGATCGACAAAGGTGATTTCCTGTCGCAGCACGCGATCTGAAAGAAGTGCTTATGAAACCCCGTCCTATCAACAATCTTAATAAAATAACGGTGATATTTTACTGGGTGTTATATACACACGCAGAGACGCTGCGCTATGATCAACATGCATCTACGCGGTCGGCTTTGATCCGTCTTCGTCTCGCGTGCGATAACTATTCATAAGCGACGTTACACCGAAAACAACGTTACACCGGCCCCGCGGTAACCGTGTTTCTGTCATACAGTGTCGACAAGCCACTTAAAACGCGCGCCCTCCTCCTCGTTCCCCTCCTTCTTCACCCCGCGGAGAGAAACGCCTGGGCGAAACGCGAGAGTAAACTAGATATTAATGCGGACGCGTCGGACGTCGGGAGGGGGAGTGGACCATTATGAATTACTCGCGCATGTATATGTATGAGTAGCGGCCCTATGCATATTCATAAAATAATCCTCTTGACCCCGCGAGATCAGAGGCAGATTGTCGGGGTAACGCTGAAAGTGCTCCGAGGGCGGCGAGACGGGGGAAGACGAGGCGGTACGGGCGAATCAAGATGTGGTGTTGCATTGAAGGATGCGCGTTTCCTACGCCGTTGAACGTGCACGATTCTCAGCGATGTATGCTGCAATTCTCTACAAATGCATTGATGGTGGGCGGCGAGTGGATATAAATAAAAAGTGTCCAATGAAAGAAATACAAAAGAACGAATTTACATGACTGAGAGACGTTGGAGCGAAATACAATATAAATATTTGTGATATATTATTTGTATATTATTCCACTTGAAATAACGTACTTTAGACGCATCTAATCAATGTGGATCTTATTTCTGGCAATAAGGAGTTTGAAGCCAAACTTTCTGAAGAACGCGAGATGCAAAACGAATATAAAGCGAGCAATCTCAGGAAGTCGGGACGAGCCAGGACTTTTTCCGCGGTACAAATCGCTTTCCTTAACTCAATTACAATGGCCCCGTTTTTAATGACGCCTGTAATTACAGCGGCAATGTCAAAGTTAATTAAAGTTGTCGGATCGTTATCTCACTTTCATGTCGAGGCCCACGTAGCGCAACGCTGTTTTCCAGTCGTCATCGTGGCGGAACTTCCATTCGGCTAAATGTATTTAACCTTCCGTCGTACATTAGGGATCAAAATTCTGATTAGCGTCGTGTATTCAGATAATAATTTGTTAAGATGAAGTGATTCCATTTTTATTTATGATAATTCTAAATTTTTTTCTTTTAAATGATACCGCTCGTCAGAATGTGCGATTCTCTGCGTAATGTAGAAGAGATTTGAATTTACATATTTCTATTTGGTCTTAAGTAATGTGACATAGACGTCAACGTAATAGATCGCTTCCCCTCTTCCCAACTTGCTCGAACTCGTTAAAGTTTATCGCGAATCTTTATGATTACCCGGCTCGCAAAGGATATTATATCGAAGATTTACTATCCTTTTTACAGATGTTATTTCGAAATTTGATCTGATCCTGTAAAACGACGATACTAATTACATGATGATCAGGAATTTATAGTATGTGACACGATGCAAAATAAAATGCGATAATAATGATTTATATGCAGTACGAATATTAATAACGTTATGAACGAAAGATTAGCGACCAATATGACCGAGAGGATGGATTCATCTGGTAATTTTCCATCCGTTCTCGGCATTAACGCAAACGTTCACCGCGCGGAATTCCATTAAGGCGATAATTACACAACTCATAAATTTACTACGAGCCGGAACAAATCGCGATGGATGTCATACTGGCGGCCCTTTGCTTGTTCATAAATTAAGTATTAACGAGCTGCCGATGTTTGCAGATCGTAACAGCAGGATTCTCGAAATGACTTTGGTTGCCGTTATCCCCGCACGAGCCTTTCGCGCCACTTAATTCTGTCTTCCCTCCAAATTAAAAATTCCCCGCTGCTTAACGACGGTTCGTTAATGACTACAAAATTCCCACGTTGATGCATCCATTGAGCGAAAGAATATTCCTCTTCCGTATCGTCCACGATATGGCAGATCTGGCGCGATACTGCGTCGACTAGTTGTTCGCGGATAATTATCAAAATCTTAAGGGCAACCGGCTGCTAATGAGGCTGCCTCGTTACGATCTGTCGATTAAAATCGTGTCTGCTAACGCTGGCCGCGTGCGTCTGCAGACTGCATGTAGTCCAGTTTGGCGTATTCATTGATATCGCGCTGCGTCGTTGCGTCGTTGCAGCAAAGTGGGAAGAAACGAGTTTCTCTGACCGTGAACTTATTTTTCTAGAACAGCGTTATTCTATCACGTGAAGGTTATCGTGCCGATAAAGAAAGCGAAATGATTCTTTTTAAAATTTGTGATAAATTCAGAATTTTTTTATTATCTTTTGTCTTACAATTTATTTTTTTTTTTAAATCTCTCATGAGGTTGAATATCTACATCGATTTGAGATTAGAATAATAAAAATATAAACAGATAATAAATAAAGTCGTATGCATGGAATGTGCACAAAAAGTCTAATTATGCAATTTTTAGTGGCAATCGTTTAGATGTAATAAATACTCTAGGTTTATCGTACATTCATCAAGGGCAAAATGCGGATAACGTTGGCAAAAAGTGCGGGAAAGGAAATAGGATCACTTCGATAAAAGAAGGCAAGGTGAGAAGCAAAAGGAAAAGGCAGGGATGCAAGCGCGAGCAAAGAACTCGTTCCACAATCGCCGTGAAGCTGCGAGACTTAATATACATGGTATACCATATGCGACTTTTACATGCTGCTGATACTTCCAGAAGTGTCGTAAGACTGATTTATCACAGCTCTTTTGCATTGTGTTTCCTAAACAGCGGCATTGATGACAAGCATATAATTTCTGCTTTATAGTTTACTACTTCTACTTGAACAATACCGCGATTAGTTAAATGTCAATAGAAATGATTAAAGACCAGAATAGTCCGTTAACGACCATTCGCTGGATTGATTATCATGCTGATAAACATAATGTTTTATTTATTGGATATCGATAGTCGAGTCAAGACAGAAGTAATTAATAATTACTGTAACTATATATCACAAAATATTATTGTTATGAAAACAACTTTCAATAATGAAACATTCCGTGATAATAATAAAATAATAATTAACGCGTAATAGCATCGTAATGTTAAGATATTTAATTTAAAAAATATATTCAACGCATTCAATGTATATTATAAATACAAATCACAGTTTTAAAATGATCGATTTTGAAAATTTATTCAATATTCAATGTACGCCATGAGTACAAAATTATAACTTTAAGAAAATTAATTTGGAAAATTATTCAATATTTAACATACTTTTACCATAAATACAAAATCGCATTTTAAGATGTTTAATTTTGAAAATCTATTTAATATTCAAAGTGTACTATAATTAATACAAGCTGAATGATCATCGCTTTTTAACGTACCTATATATAAAAACACTGCACGACAGAGTGTTTTGGCATCGTAGCAGTCGTCCGCAAATCGAAAGGGTTAACAGGCATTCCAGTCGTGTCATGTCGAAACGAGGTGAGATGAGAAGCAAAAGAAAACACGTTGGAGATGAAAAGAGGCCGGCAATGTTTTATGGCCGCTGCGCGGCTTTCCGTGCCGCATTGCGATTTTACATTCCGCGGGCGCGTAAGCACGCTCGTTTTCGCGGCCGCAACATGAAAATTCAGAATGCCTTTACTGCCCGTTGTGGCCGCGTTACAATGGGAGCAACTTTACGATTTCGCTCCTCTCCGAACTGCTCGAACCGCCCCGTTCCGCGTGGTGCGGCCGTTACCGCTCGTAAGCATCAGAAGAGGAAGACACCTGATCGTCGTTATAATAGTGGAGGCACGCTACCCGTGGACAAGCGGGCGCGGTTTGTGAAAAGTGGCCTGAAACAAGCCTCGCTCCATGCGTATTCCATCGCGCGGAATTAACAACTGCTGGCTTGGAAATTACGTATTTAAAATGTTCCTACGAGAATTAGTTCCTTCTTATATGCGCTCGTTAGACCAAAATGTCATCCAGCTTCATCTACTTTCTACGTATTTAATCTCGAGAAAATATGTAAAAGAAAGAAAAAGAGAGTGGAATATGGTTCTCTAATTGCAAAAATTGTAATTATATGGACGATAGAGTTAGTTGGCAGATTATACGTAAGAATTAGTTTCTTCTTACATGGTAAAGCAAAATGTCATCCAGTAACTTTATTTACTTTCATATCTAATCTTGAGAAATACACAAAAGTCTGGATATCTTATTGTAAGAATTGCAATTAATATAGACGATAAGTTGGCATTGAGAATTAGTTCTTACGCGGTCATAAACCAAAACGTTCAGTAGTTAATCTACTTATAACATATCTGATCTCGAAAAATATATGAAACAAAGAAAGAAAGAAAAATATGAATCTTGCAAGAATTGTAATTACATAGACGATGAAGGCATTGACTATACATGTTTATATGTATTTCCTTTTGATCTAAATTATCTCCACTTAATCGAATAATGATATAGTAAAGTTTCTAAACTCATTGCACGTTATTTAAATGTACGGTCTGATGCGTAATGTCCGTCGCGATAATTTATATATGTATACATAATTGCTAGCGTAGAAGGGGCGAACGCGAACACCTGATCGCCGAACAGACAGGCTTCAGAACGTTAAACATGAAGCGAGCGTTCCTCGTGAAACGTAGCTTGGAAACGAGCCGCTCGCCTTTCGTATTCGCCGCGCGTAGCGTCGGAATTAATGATCCGAGATATGTACGTTCGCCATTACGAGAATTACGTATTTTACATTGTAATTCGGATTTGCCTAAACACATCAGATCCTTCGGATCTTATCTTGGGCGGTTAACTCGAGCGCCTTTCAACTTCAGGAAAAGCAATTTGTTATTCCATCAACATGTCGAAATTCGGGTGCGATAAAGCATGGCTTATCCCATTGCATCGTTGCATCGTCTCTCTGCACTGCTCCAGTTGCGAGCAATCACAGTTGTGTAATTTGCTATTAAGATTTCTATTAGGAATCGCAGCAGGAATTTATAATGCTCGAGAAATGGAATGTTTCTGTGCACCACTAGAAAGTGTAGCATCGGTCCGTTAAGAGGTATATTTTCTGTGGCTTCACTTTTGGAGTTTAAAGTGAGATAGTTATATGTTTGATATTTGCTAAAGCGAGAAAGAAAGTTCTAGTGCAGTTTAGTGCGGGAATAAAAAACAGACCTAAGAATTAAAAGAGAGAACGTTAGGAAATATTCACTGCGCGGAGCATTTATGCGAACGTAGGAATTCCTGGTGAATGAAAATGTATTCAGCCGTGCGAATTTATAGGCCATTTTTATCGCACCATTGCGGGTTTCCGGGTATTAAAAAGCATGAAAGCTACGGCCTATCAACTGGTCGCTACCAGACGAGTCGTACAGCTTCATTGGTCATGTCCTCTTTTTTTTCATCGCTTCACGCTCTGATTGGCTGGTACCCGATACTCCTGTGTCATGGTAAAATTAAGCATGCTTTTAGTGTAACCTCGCATTTGGGGAATCCCTTCGATCATCATTCATCGGCAATCGATTCTCGTCCAATACCAGAAGCGAAGCAATTCCTCATGATAATACAATATGGCGCGTGGCAAAGAATATATCTCCTCCTTTTCTGCAACAATTAGTGTAATGTTATTTTAATTGTTACAAGATTATTAATTATTATAACACCTCTGATTTTGAATTATATATATGTATATTACAAGACACATTTATTTTAATTATTAAGACTCTTTTTTAAATATGGCTTGAGATTAGAATTATCTGTGCATGAGCCATCGAAGATAATAAGATAAAAAAAGTATTCAGAATTTTTTTTTCAACTTCTTGGCCTTGCAATTATTGCTGTACAATAATTGCCTTCTGTGAAGTAACAAAGAAATTTGTGGATGAATTACAATTTAAATAATACAGAAAGTTTTTTTGGATAATTTTTTTTTAAACAAACGCGCGAGCGAGAGAGAGAGAGAGAAAGAGAGAGAGAGAGAGTTAAAACTACGAGGCAAGAAAAGAGACGAAAAGGTTCACGCATGTACACAACGGTCAATAGAAGCGCATCAAGGAGAAGCGATAAATTTTGCGCGACAACGTGTAGACGAATG
>NW_012130081.1:427162-445454 GCF_000143395.1 Atta cephalotes | reverse complement strand
GAGAGAGAGAGAGAGAGAGAGAAAGAGAGAGAGAGAGAGTTAAAACTACGAGGCAGAAAAGAGCGAAAAGGTTCACGCATGTACACAACGGTCAATAGAAGCGCATCAAGGAGAAGCGATAAATTTTGCGCGACAACGTGTAGACGAATGGCTGATCAGGATGGCAGAACGAATTTAATGCCGACATGCTGGCCGCTTCCCTCGGGAGACTGATTGCGTTTCGAAATAGTTTCGAGGACCTACCCTTCCGGACGACAGACGACGAACGTACCTACGGGCATTGATGCGTATGAAAAAGCGCGCGCATGTCCGTCGCACCGCACCGGCCCACCGGGCCGGCATTAGGGAAATATTCAAATGGACCTGCGAGGCCTGCATTGTTATTCTACCGTGAAAACGGCTGACGTTGTTACCTTTTATTAGCGTAATTTGTCCTATTAACCGTTTCCCAACCACCACCTTGTAACAACTTTCCCCTCACGGCGCGGACGAGCGGTCACATGCCGCGCCTGAAGGGTCCGCGTGCGTCGCAATGCATACGCGTTCTATAATTGACCCTCTGATTAATTGGCCCCTGATTAATGAAGATTCTCAACGACGCACGCGAGTTTCCCCTTAACCCTTCCATCGATCTGCCGCGAGTTACCTGCAGTTATATAGGATATAGCTAGAATAAAGAAAACAACAGAATATACGATTCTTTTTTTTTTATTCTCTCTACTTAGTCATTAATCGCGTTAAGTAATGCCGGTAATGCTAGAAATTATGACTAGAAATTCTCACTACGATGTTGCCATGTATGGCGTCGGTAATTCGCTGTTAAGTTTGCAGGCAAGTGAAATATTGTACGCTGAAGAATAGATCACTCGGTAGATCCTCTTAGGTAGGCCCACGCCTCGATGAAAGTTCTCCTAGAGGCTGACTCACCGATCGAGATTAATGAGCGTGCCTTAAAGGCGCCGGGAAAACAACGTCGAGCTTCCTAAGGTCAGCGTGGCACATTGTCTTGTACGAAAATCGTGCCTTTACGAACACATTTAATAAGCACCGAGATGTTCATTGGATGAAATGGTAATTAAAACGTACTCACGCGCCATGCGTGGCGCTTTAAACAGACCAATTTTCCGATTAAGCTTTAACTACACCGGCCTACTATCGCGGTCTCCATGAGCTACGATCTCTATCTCTCAATGACATAAATTGAGCTCGAGTTATGTGATTTTTAAAAGAATATTAGATAATGTAATAATTGTAAGTATTTTACACATGCGTAATGACTAATGATAATATCTTTTTTTGTTACAGGTAATACACTTCACACTCTTAAGAAAAGCAGAAACGGTCAGTTTTTTAGATAAGTAAACATTTGAAAAAAAAACGACAAATTCATTCTATTATATAAGTTGCTTTCCATTTGCATACAAGTAAAACTGAGTCTGAGTTGAGTATTTCATACTCAGATTAATAACGTGATTTATTTACTTTGATAAAAAATTATCATATGACATAGGTTCGAATCTCACTTTTAAAGTGAGTTTACGAGACTTACTAAAAGCATACGATCTCGATTTTGTGCAGATTATAGGCAAAAATTCAGTTAAATCTCAAAATGCAAAAGGAATGTGCATTCAACTGAGTTATGACGTTACAAGTGAGAAATAGTGTAAATGAGAATCGGTGTAAATGGAAAGCAACTGTAATTAAATTTCCGAAGTTGACAGTTGGTCTATTTGACCCATTCAATTTTTTGACAAAAATGTCAAAGAATTCAATTGTATGTCTTTCTTCTTATTAATTAAAATATACTTATATTAGTATTTATTTTTTTTATATAAGTTATGTCATTTTTCTCTGAAATTAATTAATTAATTACTTTATTAATATTAATCTAAATTAAATAGGTCTTACAGATCTAGCCTTAATATGTAACTGTGTTATGTCAGCTCCGGAGGATCTTTCGTTGCTAAGAAATATATGCTAATTTTTATTTATCTTTTTTTATATATAATTAGATGTGTGTTCTGTTTCGTAGTTTAGATATGTAAATGTCTTTATAGTCGCGATAAAAACTATTCTGACCGGGCAGATAAAAATGAAATAAATCGCTTTGTTGAGCTAATATAACTGCTGCACTTAATCGACGAGTGACTCAGTCACGGAAGGTTTATTAAATAAATCAAACGTTTTGCGTGTCGACTGAGTATCCCGGAACAATCGGAACTTTTACAGGAGCGAAATGTCACTGCGACTGTAAATCGACTCTCGCCGGTCGCGCTGAAGACTCACGTCTACACGATGCGTCCCACTTTTCCTCACGCTTGCTCATTGGTGATTTACGCGCGACACTTGTATAGAAGATGCATAAATCGAGTTCTCGCGTTTGCCGAAAAATTTATTGTGCGCAATAGTCGATTCACAGATGAACTATAAGAAGTGAAACAAACCCAAAGTGAATATTTCATAAACATTGTAATTAAATCGGTCAGACTAGATTTTAAGAGATTAATTTTAGATTCTAAAAGCAAGACAGGAAATACAATACTCTGTTTACAAAAAAAACATTGCATAACAAGAAAGCAGATGAAAAAATAATGCTATAATCTATCTCGAAAGAAGATTTATCTCATACATAGATCTGTTATGATGTTTAACCATAAACTCGAATGTGATTAAATAAGCATTACGTTTTGAAGATCAAGTGGGCGATGTGGGACACACTATCTAAAGCGGGACGTGTAGTCGCTTAGTCATACTTAGTTCAGAATCGGGATGCGCACACGATATCATCTCCGCCTCCCTACGTTCTCTGTACGTTGCGCAATCGTCTCACCTTGCCGCGAAAATGCGAGACAATAGCGTCTCACGTGAGACGCACAGCGCGCGGGATGCCGGAGATACGCGATCTCACTGGCGTATCTAACTCCTGGAAATACCACCATGGCCGAATATGGATGGAACTTGGACGCGGCTCCTTTGATACGTTCTCTAATGATTCATTGATGGGGGCTAGAAAACGTGATATAACGAACCGTGCGAAGATACTCGTGGACGATGAAACGCACGACATCATTACGATATCTAATCTCGCTCTTCGCGGAAAAACAATTTTCCAGGCCGGGATTCCCTCGTGCAAATTAATAACTCGTGTATTACTAACTCGATGTATACGCGAGACTAATAAAAGCGCGCGACTAATGATTTTAACATCTTCCAATAAGCACGATCAATGTTATCATTTGTCTTCGAAGAAGGAAGGACGAATGTGTGGAATTTTTTAATTAACGTTTTTCACGCTTGTTTTCTTCTCTCTCTCTTTCTCTCTCTCTCTCTCTCTCTCTCTCTCTCTCTTCCTCTCCTTCTCTGTCTATCTGTTTTCAAATCGCATTGAATAGCATCGGTCGTTGTTATATCAGAATGATTTACAATGAAGTTAATTTTATGCAATTTATGCTAGATTTAATATTAGTATTCTCTCTTTCTTGCATAGCTTTGACACATAACATTAAATTTCTCGATAACGATTTCCTATATTTGATTTACCAAGAAACCATTAATTTAAAATGAAGTGGAAAGTAATATCCTGTTAGCAGTCTATGTCATTGCAATTTTTATGGACTATAATGTTATAAGTTGTAATGTGGAAAGCATTAATGATCGAGGCTCAGGAAAAATATTTACTAAGAAGAATAAGACACCTGTTATTATTGTGATATGTTTATGTCTTAGAGAAGTGCTCATACGTATCGATATTTACTATCAAAGATCAACTGCAGAAGTAAGAAAAAGATAATGTAAAAACTAAATCAAGGAAACAGACAGTCGCCGCTCCATATAAACATAACTGACGTAGATATAATAAAAAGATTTGATATATTGAAATCCGAGCATATTCGCGTTCTGTCTGCAAAAAGTATTTAAAAAATCCGTTTTTCTTTCACAATCTTGCGACTGAGGCGGGTGTCGATGTAGCTGATTGCTAGAAATTAGTTACGGAATATGTAACCGTTATTATAGGGCGTTATCGACGTGTAGAACGGAGTAAAATTGAAATGTGCTGATCGGTGAAAGTCTTCGGGTTACCGGTCATGCCGCAGGATAAATTAACCCTCTGCATATGTGTTGAATAATTTTCATTTGTACGTGATTTGACGTAATATCTACTATGTACATTTATCTTCATGATTTAGCGTCTATCTTTACAATCGCTTCAAAAATACGCAGGAATCAAACTCGAAATCGCCTAAGTATATTGATTTTAGACGGTACAATTCTCGCTTACGAGATACAACAGAATTATAGTGAGACAGTATAATTTTAAGTGAGATACATTATAATTTTAATTAGAAACAGTTAGAGTGGATAATACTTGAAAAAAAAAATACGTACAACGTGCACCGAAGATCTCGAGAATTCAAATTCGCCTTCGTAAGTTAAAGAAGATGACAGCCTGTCCGGCGCCTTTCGAACGATTATTCATTCTCTGGTCTTTTCTCTCTCTCTCTTTTTCTCCTCACTTCTGCCATTGTTGCCGGTCGCGTAGGCTCAATAGAATCAGCAAACAATTTATTACGCCTACTCCTCAGGGCGCATCTATGCGCTTATCAAACGATCGCTCCTTGCGAACGATCGCTTCTTCAAGTCGAGCCTTTAAGGAATGAACAGCCGATACTAACTCTGGAGTCCTCCTCTCTCGCGTGAGCATATCTCTCAGGGCTACCGTGTACATGCATGTATTATAAATGCTTTATTTTAATGAAGTATTGATACTTTTATCTACATAATATTGAATAGCACGGAAATATCACTTGAGAAGAAATGTGGATTTTTTTTGTACCACAAATATGATTTGATTTGTTGTATCATTATTGCTATTAAAAAAAGAAACGTCTTTCTACAATAAGTAAATATAAATAATTTTTGATATTATAAACTTAATAAATTTGTAAAAAAATTATGCATGAAATATTTCTATTGTTTTTATTTGGAATATTCGTCAATTATTTGTCAAGTATTTATAATACTTAACAGAATCGCTCGATGAGGCAGTATTAAGAATTCACTGTAAGAAATTTGAACGACGTTATGCTGCCGTTCTCATCAATGATCGTATCCGTCGCGCACGAATAAATAATACAAATCAGCTTCGATTGGCGATCTTGATATGTTTCCTCTTTCATGCGAGGCATGAAATTTATGTATGCATAAATAACGAAACCAGTTTTAATCATCTTCGCGATGCTATTATATGGGGAGAATCTTTAACCGGGGAGAAAGGGCGGAATTTGGAATGAGGTGATTATAGCGGTTCTTGTATAATGATCTCACGTAATAATTCGCAATGAGTATGCGGATTGTGTTAACAAGTGGGAGTATTTAAATATATTTTTCGGAATTAATAACATTCTAATCTTTAAAACGATACATCAATAATCAGTCTTCACCGCACTTGGAGGATTCTTCTTTTTACCTTGTTTGTAGTATAAACAACGTGGAGAAATGAAGACAAAATTAATTGCCGTGAGAGTACTGTACATATAATCTTTTGAGTTTGCGAATGTAATTAGGTACAACTGCGATAACTTCCCGTTTAACATTCGCATCCCTCACCAAAGTTAAGGATCGGATTGCTTAATTCTTGCAAGAGAGAGAGCTCGTGTTTACAATAAATCACAAACGCACGTTAATAAGTGAACAGTCGCAAATCTAGACGTGTTTACAATAAATTCACCCGCCGCGCATTCGAACGCACGCACGCACGCACGCACGTACGCACGCACGCACGCACGCGTGTACGATACACCGGAAGATTTCTGAAGCGATAAAATCCCGCGAGTGAGGAACTCGTGTCCCGTAACTATCTACTAGTACCGTCTATGTTTTCGTGAGCTAGCAGGTCTTTAAAGCGAGGACACGGCACGAGAGAGGGTGAGGAGGAGAACTCGCGAACGGGTACGACATTTTCCACGAGAACGAGCTGCCTTGCTAACCTGCCCGAGTAAAAGCGTGAAATTACTGGCAACCAGGGTAAAATTACGTTCCTCCCTCCTACCTCCCTGCCGCTTCTTCCTCGCGCATTTCCTACTGCTCGTCGTCGCCTCTTTCTTTCTCCAACATCCAGCTGGCAGAATCCGCTCGAAAATTGCATGTGCCCGCTATGCGCCGAAGAGTACTTCGGATAATGCGGCTGCGGCTTACGGGTCCTGCTTTTCGCGATTGTGTGCGTATATATATATGTACATGTGTGTATGGATGCGCTTAGTGATGAAAATTTATGCATGCTTAGCGAATGACGCTACAAGTTTTGTTCTAGAATACTTGAAGATGCGCGATCAGAACTTAAATAATTATTGTCAATAATCCAATAATTATAATTCAATAATTATAATCTCCAAAATAATAAATTACACATTGATACAAAAAAAATCGATATATTCTAAAATTAATAAAAGCGAGAATTGTATACAGAAAAAAGATTTCGTTGAAATATCTAAAAAAATTTAAGTTAAATATTCTAAAATAATCTAAAACTTTTGAATTATCACACTCCAAAGAGTGAAATCTCATTCTTAAGAATTAAAAATTAGGCCACTCTCAAGGCTATCTCAATTTTCACTCTTTAGATTGAGATTCTACTCCAAAGGATTTAAACAATACAGATGTGAAAATAATTTTGTTGAACCATCAAAGTAATTACGTAGGAATCTTAATGAGCAAACAAAACACTGTAAAAAGTTTCAACATTCTAACAACCAGTTTAAACGTCTAAATAATTATTTCGATAGACCAAACAAAATTATTTTTGGATCTGCATTCAGCTAAATCTTTAGATACTCCAGCAAGCTTTTTTTGTAGCGATAGCTCTTCATTTTGTGTCGCAATTTTTTATTTTTGGAAGAATCGATCATTCTCTCCTTACATGAATGCGGAAGCGCACCTATAGGACTATGATGCGTCGTGACGTGTTTTTCTCGTCCGCCTATTTAGCCGCGCTACTACATCTGTCAAAGCGTTAAGACCAAAAACATGGGACAAGCTTATAAGAAGGGACGTCGCTGAAAGCTGTGACGAACGCGAACGTTTCCAGCGGTTACCGAGGATGCGCCTGCATGGAAAGCGCAGCGGTACATACGCGATCAACACAATGTACCGTTCCATCATCTAACCGTAAGATCTTCCACACGAAACCGCAACACGTTGAATATGAATTTTTGCTCCATCATCATTTATATCTTATGTGCCATCATGTCATATCTCGCCGAACTCTAACTTAATTTCGCGCTTTAGCGAGATACAGTCTATACTGTTCCTGTGTATTCGAACGTACTTTATTCCTGCTTACCTTAATTATTTCGAGCAAAACATGAAACATACTTCTAGATCTCGTGTTCTGAGCGATTCCTAGAAATATAAATCTTTCAGTAACATTCTACCGACACTTTAAAATGTAAATCCCGAGCGAACAACACGCAAGCTGACTTCCGGCCGACCGCCTCTGTCGATCGAGCGATTCGATCGCGCGCTCAGACAAACCGGATTAACTATATATCGCGATGTTCGCGAGCGAGAAAATGTTCCTCATTCACGTAACGGCGTATGTTAATGATCATTGGGATTTTCCCGGCGGTTCGCATGAGATCGCGCATCCCACACGGCTACTGTACAGCATGCAGACGAGATAAGACTTTATCTCCAAGTACGTCACATTACTACTTGCGTCGCATCGATGCGCGCAGCGGCGTATAAACATGATATAATGTACATCCTCGCCAGGACTGCCAGGAGGGAATCTACTTCATCATCCTGCACGGTAGCCACGATGTCATTCGCTCTCCGAGTTTCCGTTTGTTTTGTTGTAACGTACCGCTGTAAACACGTGTCGATCCGCTGTTGCTGCTGGTACTACTGTTGCCACTGACATGCTGGATTTTTTTTTGCACGCGGGTGCATTTGCATACACGGCCGGGTGCGTCAGAAGCGTCGAACAGTTCGACGCAAGTCGCGATTGCAGATAAATCTCTGCTGATGGCGACTCGCTCTTCCGGCTTGCAAAACCCAGAAACTCCTTCGACGTCAACGAGGCTCTCTCTTTCCCCCTTTCGGGGCGTGATTTAGCGCGCTTTGAACACGCCGCATCCGCTTGCGAGCGAGGATTGATCACCGCAGAATTTTTATCCGTCGCATATATGAAGATAATCTCTTAATACACGATTTAACACGCTTTGCTGATCCCCGCGTCCGATTGTAGTGGCATGGTTTCACACAGGATCTTTCCCGATAGATAGACGGGCAAACTCCATTAGATATCATTACACGAAAAAAAAATGTTTGGTTGAATTGGCTGGAATTCTGATGGAAAATGAACGATCCAGAATTTTGATTAAGTCTACTAAATATTTCTGATTACATCTATTAAATGTCAATTATTTCAACTAGAATTGTAATAGATTTAACTAGAAATCTTGTAGATTTTTAAAATTAGAATTCTGGATCGTTCATTTTCCATGAGAATTCACTTAATTCAACCAAACATTTTTTCTATGCATTTATAAAATTATTGTTTTCGATTCCTGTTGAATTTCCATTGATCTTAATTACTATATACGTTGCAAAATTAATTTTTTCAACAAAATGAGTGAAGAAAGTCGTATTCAAGGCAAGTCTTGATAATATTTTTAATTTTATATACATATATATATATATATATATATATATATATATATATTATTTTTTTATATAATCTCCAATTCGAGCTGCGTGCCTATTATTATTGGTTGGTCTTGAGCCCCAAACTAAAACTGGTAATATCATAAATTAAATTGAGCACTACTGATTCTAATATTTTTAAAATATTACAAAAGATTTATTATGTTGCGATAAACATCATCTTAGTCAGGATTCGAATCTCCCTCGTGATTAATTTTTTTCTATCAACGTAATTGAAAGTGCTGTTTCAAGACTTTAAATTCTTAAAAAGCGGAAAGCGTTGTTTGAGATATACCAGTACACGACGTGTGTAATGAATGGACGCGAATACGTATGCGCACATTAAACGTTCCGCAGTAACATTAGTTCCGCCATTTCCTCGCAGCGCATCTCACACCTGTTTGTTCGTCTAGGCCTCGCGGTAGGCCGCGCTCCCAAGCTATACACATGCACGAATTAAGACGTAAAGGATTCGTCTTGAGCGCAGCCGTGCATCAAGTCCATGCATCGCGGGAATGCATTCTTTGCGTTCGCTTTCGTGGAAGTGCTAAGGTCCATTTAGGTATAAACCGGGAGGAGCCGGCTTCGCGCTCCGCCGGGCCGCACGCGAGAGCGTTTCTAGACTTTTACGGAAATCCGCAACTCGGCAGTACATTGCGTGCACCATGTACAGTGCATGGTTTATATTCGGTAGCGAACGACCTGACCTAACCCGTAAAGTACACGTGGTAAAGGACTGCTTCATTGGCTGCTTTCGAGACAGACGCAAGGATATCATGAAAAAAAGGGGTAAGATGTCGATCTGATGAAATGATTGTGTTTCCTCTTCCACGGTGCAATCACAATCGCGAAAATACGAACCTAATAATTAACGATATCCAAAGAAGATGGAAGTAGACGTAAGGACGTTATACAGAAATGGAGATACACATAATAATAAAAACCGGATTTAAGGTTTTTTTATGATGCGACATATTGGGGTTGTAATAAAAGACACAGATGACACAGTGTATAAGAGAGTGAATCAGTTCTTATTTAACATTGGTAAACAATAAGGATGTACTGATTTATTATGTATTACATTATGTTTCTTGCTGGAAAACATCCTAAGTTGGAGTGGAAGATTTGGAATTTAGATATCCTGACTGCAGATATTTTATCAAATTAACATATAAAATAAAAATAATATTGTAGCTCCAAGAATAAATCAAATGTCTACACTGTTAAATCTATAGTATCAAATTTAATCTAATTTGTTTCATACTAAAACAATAGTCAAAACTATATAATATTAATTTGATATCATATAACGTTAAAGTGACTATATCACAAAATGCTTATCGGTAATACATTTTTAAATTTCTTATGTTTATAGGCGTAGTTCTGTCTACATATCAATATTTTTTTATTAAGATATAATTTAGATTTTTATATGTTATCATTCTGTATGTTATATAGCAGCATATATTAATTTTTTCATAATGTTTCGCGGTACTGATCGTCTCCGCAGCCGCTCAACAACCTGCTACCTCGCACCAGGTGCGATTCGAAGCGCGAGGCGCTCGCCGAAGCGAAACTCTTAGCACGGCGTAAACGATTTTATCGCATAACGAGGACTACGTGTTCAGGGATACCGTAGGTATTTCGCGCAGGGGCCACTCTAGTTGTTGTGTTCCGAGAGGTAGATCAAGATATCGCGTCTCGTATTGTGTCACTTCATCGTCGAAAGTCACTTTATTATTGTTCTAATGGAAGGAGCAAAAGCCAAGTTTCGTTAAGACGTGAACGTGAAAGGGATGAAACTTTCGATATAATATAATAGCACAATTGTCATGCAAATATGAAAAAGAGAGAAGACGAAATTTATAATATCGTTGTATTTTACTGCTGCAAATTATTTTAACACTGCTACAAAGATTAACGTCGATACTTTACACATTCGTACACGGAAAAAATGATTTTGCTGAAGTATCTAAAAATTAATTATAGATACGGATTTGAAAATAATTTTATTATATAGGACTGATCTTAAATTAGTTGCTAGAAAATTAAAACTTTTTACAGCATTGTCATCAATTAAGCGTTCTGCATAATTATTTTAATTATTATTAGTCTAAAAATTATTTGTAAAGCCATATCTAACTAATTTTTTAGATACTTCGATAATTCATTCTTTCCGTATAAAGTATCATATTTTTTATCATTGTCAATATGTCTGTTTTCATAGAAATTGTAACGATCCTGTGTTTATAAATCTATTCATATGCTTATATGTCACGACTAGTATATTTGACGATATCTGCTAATAGTCCGATGCAATTTATCATATAACGGCAAGAAACCGGTCGCTCACCGGAAAGACGGCACAAATCCTGATGATCGCGTAAGATCGAGTGAGATTAACGTTGCCACATACGACAACGGTTTAGACGCGGTTGAAGCGACAACGTAAACGTGACCGTGGCTTAGTGGGACGCTGACCACGGCGTAGGAACGACCCAGGGGACGAGGATCTACACCTCGATGAGCACAGCACGACATTCTCCTCGCTTCCCTCACGTCCCTGTGTACATGGTGGTCCCTCACTCTCTTCCTTCGTAGCCGCTACCAAGAAAAAGGTCCCTTCTCTCCTTTTCTCTCTCTTTCTTTCTTTCTTTCCCTTTCTCTCTTCTGATTATCTTCTCTGTTTTTCCCTGGTCTCTCTCTTTCTATTTTTCTCCCTCCTTCCGATTTATTCTCTCTCTCTCTCTCTCTCTCTCTCTCTCTCTCTCTCTCTCTCTCTTTCTTTCTTTCTCTCTTCTGTCCTGTCTCCGCTCATCGTCCTCGAGCGCATCCACCACGATTGTCCGGTAAACCATGCTGCGAACCGCTCACCGTGACGAAGGTACCCACCTACAAACGAGGACTTATTCCGGCTCGTGGAAACTCGCGAGAACACGGACATGGGAATGTCCGTCAGATCCCGCGTCATGTCCATCGTAAAAATTGCGAAGTGAAGCCATCCGCAGTTTCAACCTACACTTCCCCAAATATGCCACTCCTATGTGAAAGATGTCTATATAGTGTGCCGCACACTTTTCCCGTGCTGCATCGTTGAAGTCGCTGCACATCAACCTTGATAAATATGCCAAATTTGTTTTCGATTAAGTATCTTATTTATCCAGTTATAATTGAGAGAGAAAAGAAAGAGAAAAAAAAAAGAAGAACTTTCTCTAAAATATGTATTTCTTTATAACGTATATCATAATTTATATATTAATAATTATATGCGTAATAATTAATGTATTTTTAATTAAATTTTCAATTATATTAAATGCATGTTTTTTACAAATTATAAAACCCAAAATTTTCCAGTTTTGATCAGCGAGCGTAATTTCATCCTCAGTTGAGAAACCGTCTTGTAAATCACTGCATCTCAATTAACGTAAGAAATAAACGGGCGCTAATTAATATTAATAACCCTATAAAGCTAATAACTCGTGTCGTAAAAATATTATCATTCTATTAATCTCGACGTAATAGAAAGATTAGTGATTGCTACCAATGTAACCCCGTTGAATGAATAATTGTATTCAAGTAAGTCGCAATTCTACGATTGATCGACAGTTACGCGCGGCGGGCAGATATTAACCCGAATGCGTTTTTGTGCCGTTAACGTCCGTTTGCGGCTTTTGATCGGTTGAAGACTTAGCGATTTTACAGAGAGAGACGCGTATTGCTTTTGGCTTACTGCGAACTTTTTTTCCATGTAACGCGGTAACGAGGTTGAGCAACTAGGGGGGAGGTTGGGAAGAGGATAACGCGAAGCGACGCGCAGTATGGTGGAAGTCAGGATCGGTTCCTACACATGCAATTGCATGCGAATGAATAGGGTCTTTGTGTCTTGCGAACGACAGCCGGCGCGATATACAATAACGGTGCCCGAAGATTTCTCACGTAACGCAGGACCACAGGTTGCTGCTGATCCTGCGTAAATGCCTCGTGCGAACTCGCGCTGAAATCTAAGGGAATAAATGAGACTTTATCGGGACTTGTATTACACAGCGTGTAATTTTTTGAAAGAGCTCTGATATGATTAGAGGAAACACGGATTGATTAAGAATGTGATTAATAACGAAAATTTATTAGTTGCATCACAGGAAGTAGAAAAATTAGGCTTCTTCTTCTTCTAAAGAAGAATGTTACTAACTATAAAAAATTAATTACTTTACTTATGCTTTCAGAAGTAAGCTTAACTGCTTTTAAAAAATAGTCTTGTATATTTTTTTTATATCTGACAAAGCAATGTTTTTTTAATAAGAGAAAAATTATGAAATAACTATTAATTGGAGTGATTTAAACCTAAGAAAAAGTTCAGTCTAAGAAAAATATACATTTAATCAGATTTTACTTTTTCAATGAATGCAATTGCATTTGTAATTTTTTTAACAAGTGTTTCTTCACAAAAACAGAATTGAACAATTAAATGAGCCTTTTTAAAAACGTTTACCACGGCAAAAATCAGGATTCGATACGCTCACGATGAATTAATCGCATTTTAATTATGACGTGGCAAGCACTGTTTCTGCGTGGTCATTCCTCAAGAGCTAATAAATCCGCGCGAAACGCATCAACAGCGGACGTTGATGGATGGCAACCACTGATTGGTATCCGTGAACGTGGAAACGGAAAGCGGAGAAAAATACCGAGAGGTAAAAAAAAAGCAACGGGAGCGAGAGAATGCATCGGTACGCGCTGGTATGATGTAACGCCGTTATGAATATGTACAAAATAACAAATGGCGATGGTATAAAAGGAACGGTGACGGTGTTGTACCGCTCCGCGCGCGACGCGGTATTCCGCTCGTCACGGTGTCACCGTTGTTCGCGGCACGTGAGCCCACTACGGAATTGCGTTTGATTTCAACCACTTTTCGTCTCTTCGCGCGACCTCGTATCGGCGCGGCGCGGCGCGACGCGGCGAAGCGGACGCGAAGTGCGCGAAGCGTATAATAACAATATCGCGATAATCGCGTTTCCGATTAAGATTTCACCGGACAAAGCTAGCACGCGCGGCTTTGTGTCGCGCGAACGGCCGACAAAACGACAGAGACGATTGCGCGAACAACATTGTGCGCGATCCATCGTGGCGGCGCGATGGCCAGCGTCCGAAGTATCATTATCATGCGAAAAAAAATAGCAAAGACTCACGTGTTAGTGCTGATAAGTAAACCGGTAGAAACAAGTCAGATATAGGGACAAGTTTGCTTGACTTACCTTTTTCATTACATTTCTCATTGAAAGATATTACAATAAGTAGTAACTTACTAGTTAATTAATGCGCTTTTGAGCATCGCGCGAGCGAGCGTGGCGTGAGGGATGATAGGAGATCAAGATCGTCCTTCGGATTATGAGGCTGTAATCCGCCATGCAAGAAGTGTTGAAGAGCTTAGCTGAAATCTGAACGCGGATTCCATGAAACACGCGAATCACGCCGCTTGATAACATCTAATAATTCCTTTTATATCATCGCCGGATTCCGACGCGAACTTTCCCGCTACGTTCGCGGTCATACATACAAAAGAAACAACCGTGAACGAAACAAAAGCGAAGAGGACCGCTGCACCGTTGGGGAATTTCGTTGTTAAGGTGGCACTGCGCATCACCGATGCCAGGCAGGAAGTGGGAACCGCCGAAGCAGCGAGGGGCCCCGACGCGTACAGACGAGAGGAGTGCGAGGGTGACGGGGTCGACGTTGCATTGTAGGAGTGAGCGGGCGAGCGAAATGAAAAAAAAAGGCATTATAACATTATGCGAACGAACGGGGCCCTAGTGACGCATTTACACGGCTGTTATTATTCTCCCTGACCTCCTACTCCCCCGTATCCTCTTCACCAAGCCGATAGCTGGAAATGTAAACGCTTATGATATCCGCCGTGTGCTCGACCGTCCTCTTCGAAATATGCGACATATGTTATCCAGCTGTGTCCAATGTGATTTCGGACATATTAGCGAAATGGAACGCAACGATTAGGAAAAATTGCGCATCTTTACTTAAATATAAAAAAATCCTCTATTTGCTGTATCTTTCAGTGTCAATCCAGTCGACAACAATTAAGAGTAACGTAACATCAATGTTTTAATTTACATATAGTGTTATATTACATTTATATTAGTGAAATTATAACAATTACATAACATTTACATTGCTGAGTGTAAAATTATAACATTGATGATTACTTTTAGTTGATATTGACTAGGAATTTTTAATAAACAGTCGTAGATCAGAGTTGAATATGCTGTCAAAATAAATCAAAAGTGCCTATGCTGATATATTATCTGAATGTGCCATCTCCATTTTATTTTGCTCCATCTTTTCCATGCAAACAAGTGCACTGCTAATTTGGCGCTATCAGATGTACGCTCGTTGATCTACTTAGTTAGATCATATAAAGGGCATGGACGAGGGTGACCTCATCGTGCACTCTTCACTGTGCCCCGCGTGATTGACGCTCGCTGAAAATCCTCAAGCAAAGTGCACCGACGCGACGTCGGGCACCGATGACGGATTAGTTTGTTACGGCTTTCGGCCGCAGGTAGGCCGTACCGATACGCGTGATTATTTATTGTGCGGACAGATTGGATCATTCAGAACGTGCCGACGGGGGTTCCACTGTATGTGAAGGGGGATCGACCCGCCGCCAGGAATAACTCGAATCAACGTGTGCGACACAACGCGCTGCAATATAACTTTCAATTTCGCGCGGGATCCCTACGCGAGAAGCCGAACACATGATATAACTCGCGTCCCATAATTTATGATTCATTCTCTTTTCAAGTATTCTGATTTCATCGCTTTCCAAAAATTCTCCTAAAATAATACAGCTAACAAAAATTTTACATACGTTCATATGACGAATTGAATGCTGCAGTCGTGTCGAATTAAATAAAAATTTTTTATAGTTGTAGACCCTTGACCATAGTATAAAGTATCTCAAATTGATGTAAACATCCTGTATTTAACGAAAAATAAATTAAAGATAGTTTTATTAAAAAATATTTATTTTTATAACAATTAATATTTTTTTATTAATTTTTTTTTAGTACCGTCTTTTCCTAGAAAATGTAATAAATTGAAAATACTTTATATATTTATGACCAAGACTGTAATTAATAATTAATCATTACCTGATGGATTATGATAGCATATTTCAAATATTGACTATGTACTATTTTACTGACTTCATATTGTATCATTAGTCGTTCCGTCATCACCGTCACCGTAATTGTATTTAATTGTCCAGTCTCCATTTCGATCAGATGCAGGATGAGTTACGATGAGATCAGCAATGGAGAACATATATCACGCACAATATAATTGCCATTGGGCACATACATGTTGACACAATTTATCAAATTATATTTTAACGTATTATTACAATAGAATTAATAGAATGTTTGCAGATTCGATTTTATTAGAAATTAAAATACTACGTATGTTGCTATAAAATGTATCGATCGTGCGATGAGACAGCTAACATGATTCCCGGAATTTATCACTATCGATGTGCATTCAGTCCAGACCTATATTTTTATAAATGCTTATCGTGTCGCACTTAAGATGAATAATTCAATTTACTTGCCGCCACGTGTCACCTTGATCAATATTGACAGAGCAAACTCTCTCGAAATCCAGAATATCGGATGATCGACAATACGTAAACAGATATATATTAAGACAGACAGATAACTGAAACATTTTTTTTTAATAAAGTTTTGCTTTATGAATATTTAATTACATTATTAATATCAGTTTTACTGACGCATGTCTGAAACATTTCTTATAGTAACGACCTGCAACCTGACATCACATCCGCAGTTTCAGCCATCCAAAAAGAAAGTCACAACTTCTAACGACTCATCCTTCCGCAGTCCTCCCCCCCTCCCCCCCCTCATATTAGGTAGGAACTTCAAATCATCAAGCTGTATCGCGATCCAAGGATGCAGCCCCGACGCGGATCGAATCGCGGTGGGAGCGTTTTCATTTATACAGAGATAATATTACTCCTAGCTACTCATACATATTAAACAGCATCGCCTTCGATTCGCGCTGCACTTTTTCGTCTAAAATCTTACCTGTCCCCTCGATCGTAAACCCGCCCCTCTCCCGCCTCCTCCGTTTCCCTGGCCGCTGGCATCCTCTTCCGTCCTCTTCATCCTCTCGGCGACGATCCGTCGCTCATTGAGTATGCATCAGCGATATCGACAGCGCGGACTGTTACCGAGTTCCTCGCCCGCGGCGACGTCGGAAGCCCGTCGCTGCGGCTACGGCAACATCATCGGTCCGGCAGCAACGGCGTCCTCGCTTCCTCTTTTTGCCCTCACGAAGCGAAGCGAGGCGAGACGAGGCGAGGCGAGGCGACCACCGGCTGCTCCGGCGCAATTTTTGCTCGCTCGCTCGCTCGCGCGCGGCCGCCCGACGGCCATTCGACGCGCAGAGAACCACGTAACACGCGCGTCTAAGTCGAACCGAGAGATAACGACAGCTTGCCACCGTGCCTGCCGGTGCCCATCGGCGTCAGGGTGCATTCGTATCCCTCGGCTCGCTCCTTCAGTATTCTTCCTTTAACTCGCGCGACGCGAAGCCGCGAAGATTCCCGCTCGACGCCTCATGCCTGTGTCGCTTGTTGTAACGCTGCTAGAGTATAAAGCGATTTTGATTGCTACCTCGCGGCCAGTCGACGGCTCTATGATTCACTCTTGAAGTGTAATTTGATTTATTTCTCCAGTTACTCTTAACACCCGGTGTGGTTTCTTCATATGTGGCCTGTATGAAAATAATCATAATTTTTATGGAACAGCAAGTTTTTTAAATTAAATGAAGATTAACTTATATTATTATTCGACAATAAATTATTTATGAAAATGTTTAAAATAACAACAAAATTTTTTTACATGCATATATATGTATAATGCGATAAAAAATCTTTAATATTAATTAATATATAAAAGATTTTTTAATTTTCTAAAATATATTCCTCTGGAAACGTTGTATTTAGAATTTTATCGATATGTATATATATGACCTTAAAATTTCTTGAAGAAGGTATTTTTCTCTTTCAAGCAGAATGCAAATTGTGGGAAAGATTTGATAGAAAGAATGTTAGTAACAGAGTAATGAGTAGTACAGGCAGTAATAAATCACTGATGACCGAGCTTGTCATCATATCTACCACGAGAGAACAGTCATTATTATCTCGCACCACAAAACTTTATATTTTCACACGCATTTCAAAACTTTCTCTATCAACTGAATTGAAATAATCGTATAAGAGAGCTATATATAATATAAGCAATAAAAGTTATATATAAAAGTACATATGTTTTATATATAAAAGTTAAATATTTGTTTGAAAAAAGATGATATAAAATTTTTACAATATTTAAAAAAATATTTTACTAAATAATTCACGAAAAAAATGAATATATATATATATATATATATATATATCTTATTTTACTTGTCAAATAAAATAAAATAAATTAGTACTTATAGTTCTTGGTCTTCCTAAATAAAGGAAAAGTAAAAAAAACTAAAATTACGTTACGTA
>NW_012130081.1:403205-427064 GCF_000143395.1 Atta cephalotes | reverse complement strand
ACTTAAGTTAAGTAGTTTCGTTACGTAGTAATTAAATTAAAAATAAAATAATACTATATAAATTAAGTAAGGTAGTAGTAGTAGTATATATATATATATATATATATATATATATATATATATATATATATATGCGTGCGTTTGTACATTGATGAAAACATTTCTTTCGATGAAGAGGTTACAGCAGAGTGTGATGATGCGTATTTCTGAAACTATATTTTATTTCTGATTTCTTATTGCTTATATATAATGCAAAAACGCCGTACCATACCTATCGATTATTCCATTAACTTAAATCTTCGATCTTTAATTCGTTCCTATTATTTCACATTTTAGAAAAATATGTGAAAAGTGAGAATTTTATTTGACCAAGTGATTATCTTCTTTATTTAGGATATTTGCAAATTTGTATGATTATATATAAATGTTTTTCCATATTTCACTGATCTTTTATTTGCCTGAGATTTATTTGACGATTGTGAAAGTTGTCGAAATGTTCAAACAAATTTCTTTCTCTGTTTTTTAAAATCTTATTTGATACTGTTATCAAATAATCACCGAAAACGATTGTTTAGTCGAGACTTACATCACTCACCGCGTTAATCTGATTCCTTTACTACGTAATAAACTATATGTATATATGTATGTTCATGTCAACTTTTTAAATTCTTGGACGCCAATCCAAGATGGACAGTTACTTTAATTAATTAAATTATTTCACTCAACCGGTAGGGGATGTTATAAAATAGGGAATTAGGTTGAAAAATAGCGCGAAATAGTAGCAACATCATGTATAATACAAACGAGTACATTAAAAGTAAAAAAACAAATTCAGATGCTAATTACAAAAAGTCACATTTACTGTTTTATCGTGCTTTGTGAGTATTTTATCAATGATATCGTCAATGCATTCGATAGATTGATCGTATAAATGTTAATTAATCAGCAGATGACTAAAACGCAGATGATAAAAACGTTTAATTGTTGCTTTTTCGCTTGCGCGGGTTTCCGCAATGAAAAGTTTCTTTATTGATTGCTTGATAATTAATAGCCATATATATGTACATACATAACGGTAATTTATTTTATAATTTACATTCCTATCGCATATGAATACATTGTTCGACGAGACTAAGATTGCCATGAAAGGAGAGTAATCTTTAATTATGAAAAAAACATTCTTCGTACCTGGTGAATAGAGGCACGTATTCACTGTATTCATCTCATGTTTTATGATCGCAACATTTGATCGACGTGGCGATGGAATATCAAGTTTGATCGAGTAAGCCCGAATGGTTATACAAGTATAGTGGATAGGCTCGTTAAAAAGTCATTAGGCGTGGTGTGTTATTAATAAAAAAACATGTCTCTGTTTTCGTCAGAAAGTCATCCGGTGTAGCTAAATATTTCTAAATCATACGGTGGAATACATAACGAAAGCATGAACATGTCAAGGACAGGAGGTTGTGGAAAACAGTTAAAAATAAAAATCGACTTTTCGTTGATAGTGAAGTGAACTTTATTCTTGGAAAGATTGAATCTATTGATGCGAATAATATACGAAAAAAATAGCGAAAATCTAGAAATAATTGTGAAGTCAAATGTAAGATTTTTATTAAATAAAACAGTTTTCGCAGTGTTTCAAGATGTTTATTGGCATTATTATTAAATTGACAGTCAATGTAATTTGTTAATATTATTTCCAAACTTCAGTTTATAATTATTACATCTTATTTTTTAGTTTTTACATATAAATGTTCAGCAAAGATTCGCTTTGACCGAAAATAGGATTTTTTTTCTCTTAATTAAATTAATTTGTTCTTATTAATCTAATTTCCACTTATAAATTAAATAAAATAGATTTTTTTAAATAAAATATAAAAGGAAATGTCGCGCAGGAGAAAAAGAAGTTCTACCGCTTTCTTTCGCGCGGACCAATTCCGACGACATGTCCAAACATATGGCTTCGGTTCGAGCTGCGATACAACGCGGGTACACCTCGCGTATTCTCTGTACACGTACACGCTTAACTTCGCGCGGTAGGATTACGTAAGATTGAGCCAGCACGTCACGTGCATGCGGTGCGTGTATGCGGAGACAAAAAAAAATACCGCATGTGCAATCCTAGCGGTCGCGCGTGCGCACCGGTATACGCGCCACAGGACGACGAAGCTGCCTGCCGCTGCGGTTCTATGCATCGCAGCGAGAAGGCAAAAGAAACGATGATTACGAAACGACGAACGTTCTTTTTCTTTTCTTTTTCCTTCGTCTTCACCGTCTAACCCGGCAGTACGGAGCGATGATGCGAAGCATCGGATTAGACTCAGGTACGCTTTTACGCGCATCGTAGTTGCGAAATATATTTCCAATCGCGCGTCGATAATCGAGCGACGCATCTCGACGAAATCGCTCGAGGTCCTCTTTTGGGGATAACTTTAGGGATCAAGCTAATGGTTCAAGGAAAAAGGAAACAAAAACATATTAATGATATGCGACATGAAACAACATAAAATATGAGACGGCACTTTGCTTTGTAATTATAATGTAATAATAATTATTAATAATAATTATTAGCATTTATGATAACAATGTTGATTATATTTAATATGAATAATATTGATATTATTATTTTTATAATTTTTTATATGATTAATATGAATAATATGTATTTGAAAATTAAAAGTATTACAATTTATTGCATGTCATTACATCAGGAATAAAATGATTTATGTAAAAAGTGTGTTCAAATCTTCTAATCCTCAAATTCCTTCAAATCTTCTAATAAACTTAAGAAAATAGTTATAAACAATGATATTTTTAAAAAATAATATAACAAGTTAATACTCGTAAAAATGTAAATGTGATGTAAATGTCTGTAAACATTTAATGAGTATTCAATATAATAATAAGTATAATGTATATAGCGTTCTGTCGCGATATTTTTTGTCTATGAAATTCTTTTATCTTTCTCATTTATCTTAATATCGTCAAAAGTTAACAGAAATTACCTTCATTATTATGACAAAATGAAGGACAACAGCTCAATTATTATTGATAAGATTATTCATATTTGTTGAAATGTCATGTCTGACGCTGTTAGACAAAAGCGTGTATAATAAAATGTATAATAAAATTTGATGACTGACTTTTTGTTCACGTATTCATGAAAATATCTCTAACATAACTGTTATAATTTTTCTTGCAGGTGAAAATCTGGTTCCAAAACAGGAGGAGTAAATACAAGAAGATGATGAAGGCAGCGCAACAAAGTGGGGGTGGCGGTGGTGGTCAGCATGGCAGTCTTCTGGCAGGTGGAACCGCTCTACCCGGAGGACCATCCCCTCAACCCGGTCAACCCGGAAGTCTTATGCAAGGAGGTATATTATTTTACAGTTGCGTAAATAAAATATACACCGATATAAGTTAAACAAAAAGAAATTCATGAAAGAAAAATCTCATCATATATTTAATTAATATTTAAGAAGAGCGCTTTCGATCATTTTACTGTCGATCAATTCAAAATATCGTTCTCACGATATTTTCGCGAACAATTGCACATTTTTAATTGGGTGAATAACGGGCGTTAATTGAATGTCACTGGTGAACGTACGCGATGATTGCGCGCTTGACGGGGCTGCTCCATTATTTTACCGCATCTCCGCCGCAATCTCCACGAACGCCACTTTGCTCCGTAATTACAATACTAATGATCCGACGCAATTTTCGCGGTCTGCGTTTTTTATCACGCCTTTGCCATTGCCCGTATCGCCGACAACGATGATACGCTTGCTTCACCATTGCTCGCTTTCTGCGACTAACGGTAATCTCGAAAATCTGCCTAGTAAGTGATTTATTCGGAAATGTACCACGAAAGACACAGTCAACATAATTAACTTTATCTTGAGAAATTTCTCTTCCTAGGAATGCCACTCTTTCATGATGAAATTTAGTGCGAGCGTCCATGTACTTTCCAATGCACATCATTATGTTTCAAATAATGGTTTCGATATATCAAATTTTATCTTTATATTGTGAGCTTTGTTACAGTTTAATTTTTACAATATATTTTCATATTATATTAACATATTGAATTAATTTGTACTCTAATTCTTTTCATGGATTGAATGTTAAAAATTAATAAACATTAAATGAATACAAATATGAGTATACTTTATATAATATATATGTTTACTACATCTCGCTAATGAATACAAAACTATAACGTGCTTAAGAATAGTATCAAGGTAAAGTTTCGGAAACGATAAAAATCAGAGCGTTCCCAAACGGCGAAATATCACGAAAACGTGACGTGTATTGTATAGTCAGGGATGAACTACATACACCTCCTTTTCTCCGAGCAGACTAACTTGACTTAGAGACAGACTGCAGAATCGAACGCGCAATCACCCTCTGGAAACTCTTTCCCATCTCGTAGCAGCCACCAGATGCATTATCGCACAATACCGTTCCCTCGCACGATTAATACAATTTGCGACGTTGGTCCCATTCAGGCGTATGCAGCTGCATGTGTAGCAACGCGACGCGGTATGACGACGGCGCGGCGACGACAGTAACGGCCGCGAGATTCGAAGCAATTCTGAAACGGTTCCCGGTTCGCGTTTGTTACAGGGGGCGGAAGTTCTGTGTCGGGCAGCCCGACGACGGGTTACCTCGGCGGCATGGGCGGTGGGGGCGGCGGTCACACCCCTGGGAGCTCGAGCCCCGGAAGCGAGATGTCGCCTCAGCACAACGAGAGCCCACCGGCACCCTCCTGGCCGGGTGAGATGAAGCATCATCCGCATCCACACGCGCCGCCTCATTCCCATCATCATCCGCACACGGCCGGACATCATCCACCGCCACCGCCACCGCCGCCACATCACGCGGGTTACATGCCGCAGTACTCTTGGTATCAGGCGGACCCTAACCCCGGATTACTCACGTAAGTGTTGCTTCTCCGAATCGGAGAATCTTCGTCAATCCAAGCTTGATGCATTGCTTTCGGAAACTAGAGCGAAATTGATGCATCTAAAGTAGTTCTTAACTCTTACAATATCATTATATGTTGAAAACTGATGTTTCCAATATTGTATGTTGAAGAATAGACGTAATATATATAGACTGCGGATTCCTTGATTTTAGCTTCTGTGCTTCGTTAGAAAGAATTGAGCATATTAGCATCTGTCTTCAACTCAATGTGTGAAAGAGAGAGATATGATTTAAGCTACCTCACTTTTTTTTAACTAATAGTAACAACTTCATAGAAATGCATCTATTCTTATTACGTTATGATTAAAAATGTGAATAATCGCAATTGAGTTTGTGATTTGAGATTGAAAATGACATTGAAGTTAAATAGAAAAGTGTTGCTCACAAAGTTCGAAGTGATTGTATGAACTGTGCAATACCTACTTATGCTTCAATTTTTACCTACTACGACGCTATTAAGAAGATAAAATAATTATGAAATGAATCTTGTTCTAAGATATAGAATATCTATCGTGTTTCACGTACATCGAGAGAACAACGTTCTTCAAGTGTATGCATTTGATAAGATTTGTAATTGCTATAACTCATCATATCGGCGATTTCTGTGTGAGCATAATTGAATAGTACTTCGATACTCAATCATAGACATTTTCAATTTAAAATTAAAGTGCGACGCGTCAATCAACGCGCTTCAACACAAACTGGTACTGCCAGTCACGTGTCCCCTTGGGACATGTTGCGACGTTTCTCCTATTCACTAAGAACCAGCATGACACGACAAATTTACCTCACTCGCCTTGCCGTAATATTCATTGCGCTGTGATTCCGGAAGCTTCAAAGTTACCGCATATCTCTTTAATAATATATAATGATCGCGAGAACCGACGTGAGATCGAATAGGAAAAATACATTTTGTGCAGCACACACAGATGTAGATATCTATAGATTTATGCTGAAAGATGTAATATACTTGATACTGAACTTAGTTCGAAATTAGTTAATTATTAAAATGTTAGCAGTTCAATTTTTTACTTGTATACACAATATTGATTTGGAAGAAATTTAGACATTCAGGCTCTTGGTTACTCATCACGGATATTCAGATTGATCTTATACAGAATGGAGAAAATAATGAAAATTTTTGAAAGATATATTAAAATAGAAATATTTTTTAATAAAATAATATTTGCGAATACATTTTAATATAGTTTGCAAAAATTTTTCTTTATGTACTTTTCTCTCTTCTGACATCAATCCAAAATGAGGTCCAGGAGCCTTAAAATAGGAGTTCAATTTTGCAAGATGCATATTATATATCACGTTTTCTAATCAAATGATCTGCTTTTTACAGGGTATGGCCAGCGGTTTAACGAAGATGTCCCTTGAACTGACAATGAGTTTAGGTGTGCCACTTCTTCGTGGCGTTGCGAACGTATCCCAGCGGTCCCGCCCCAAAGTGTGAATATGTGTAGCACCTCTCGCGAGGAAAATTGAATGTTAATATTGTTTCTAATCGTATAATGAAACCCGCATGTCGATCCGTGCGGGCCGTCCGTCGAAGTGAGAGCGATTATGAATAGTGCGACGTCGTGTGTGATACACGCCCCTTAGCAAAATATTAATAATACTAATGAGACGAAAGAAATGCAACCAAGAATGCTAATTGATGATGTTCTCGAAGCTGATGAAGAGGACCGACGCCTGAGTTTCCAGCCAACGTGGATTGTCGACAACGTAACGGGAAATCGGAAGTCATGAACGATCCGTGCATCGAGTGACTCTTGACTGATTAGTGACGTTGTTTTGGTGCGCGCCGTTTTGTGCTGCGAAGATGTTTCCTTCTCGAACCTTCTCTGGAATCATCGTAAGTTGGAGGAAGACAGGAACGACATCGTCGTACGGTGAAGTAAAAAGTAACATTGTAAAAAAGAATGGTAATAATAATGTAACAGCGATTTACGATGTGAAATCGCCGAAAATCTACCCGTGACCGAGTTCTCTGAGAATAACGTTGTTCATTGATGATCTTGAAGTTCGATTTACGAATTGGAGGGTACTTGTAACGCTTCGCGTATGATTGAGTGATTGCCACGACTGTAACGCTTTTCGTGTTTGACAAATAATCGTTGTCGCAAAAATAAGAGTCGCGAGGAATCTTTTTTCCTGGAAAATAAAACTTCTCTATATGTCTGTTCGTGTCGACTGTCGTGATTGCGTGCATCGGATCTAATTTGATTACTACGGTTAATTATAATAAGCAGAGAGATTGCCTCCAAGCAATTGTTTTTATTGTGAAAATGTTGTTGTCCGCCGTTTGTCAAGCGTGGAATTGCATACCGAATTTAATCGTTATGGTTAATCAAATAAATGAATTACGCGATACAATTGTTTCCTACGAAAAAGTATTGAATCAACGTTACCATCAATTACTACAATTAGATATTAATTGATTTTATTTTTACATATATATATCAGAAACCTCACATTTACAATGCATCCTATTTTATCTTTTTTTATTTTTTAGTTAAAAAATTTAGTTGTAAAATTTATCTCTTGGTTTTTAACATTGAAATATTTTACAATTTAACTAATTGATAATATTTTTTATTTGTAAAGATTTTAAATATTAAATTTGAGGTTTTTGATTTAGTATTGCCACTATTATTCTTATACATATTTATTCTCAGAATAAAATTGTAAAATTTTGTAAACATTGTTTCTGCTCAGATAATTCTGTTTAATTAAGAACTTACATTGGACGACATTGTTATTGATGAATAAACAAATTAGTATGACAAATAAGAATTATTTTGAGATTTACTTGATTGAAACAAAGTATGAATTTGCTTAATTACTTGCATAGTTACATCTTAACGATTACCGAGATTAATGCGACAGTATAATAGTGGCGATGATATCAGGATTTGAAAAATGGAAAAGAACGCGAATTAGATTAGAGATTTATCCTGACCCACATCCGGTCTTCGTCTGTATTACGTCCAGGATAAATAAAAACTCCGAGACCAGGTCGCGTGATTCTTTTCAGTACAGCTCGATATTTTCGTCACCTTTCAGAATCAGTCCAGTCTGGCACAATCCCGTGCATCTCTAAAAACCAATTTCTATCTCCTCGCAAATGTCAATTGCCGATGACGTTAGGCCGGTCGATCCTTTGTGACAGTTGCTCAACAATCGCGAGCGCAGCTGACCTACTTCGTGCTGAATCTCGCGCGATAGATGAACAAGAAGAACGTTAAGATTGGCGAGGCCTCTCCAGGAAGATAGACGAGGAAGGGAGAGAAGCGGGAGGGAAAAGCGAGAGACGTTGCATAAACTTGTTGAGCAGTCGTTCCTCAAGGCGGTTGGAAGTAATGAAATCCTAATGACATTTTCGTGAGTCAAACGATCTCGGCAATCACGGTGGCTCACTGTAATCACCGGTCCCTCCTTCCCGGATGAAGCAACTGGCCGGAGGCCTCCTCCGAAGAGGAGAATAATACACAAGCGACGAACGGAGGAACGAATAGTTAGAGGAGCGAGCTGGAAAAAAGTCATTATCTCCGTTGGCGACACGCGGAATGCCATCGATGTTTAAATACATTAAGAACTTCGGAAAATGGAAGAATTAATTTCAACATTGATTGGTTGCCCTGATTTGTAGTCTCTTTCGTAGTTTCTATAATTTAATATGCAATTCGCTTGATTTTCACTCGATTGCAATATTTTGTGTAATGAATTAAGAATTTTTATCTTAAAAATAGTTAGTTTCAAAAATATTTATTTATTTATAGATTTGTTTACAACAAAATATCATTTTGTTAAGTATATACATTTTGCAAAAAATTTAAAAAAAATTATGAAATTAATAAATCGGAAGGGAAGGGGACTTCAATAAAATTAATGATAAGTCAAGTAGAACGATTTACTGCCTCTGAAAACAGCTCTTGCGATTCGTTCGAATTATCAAGACTTTTTCTAAATAGCATCTCCTGTTTTTTTCCGTCACAAGCATGCTTGAATTCTGTTAGAAGAGTAGAACTCGAGTTTCACGTCATAAGCTGTTTAAGTTGCGGATGGTGGACTGTTTTACGCTGTTTCTTCTTCTATCGCTATCCTCTGTCGGCCATGTTAGGTCACCCTTGCCATCTTGCGTCGCACAATATCTAGCTTTCCAAGAGGCGACGCCAAACCGCAAAAACGATGGCTGCGGCTTGCAACCGCGGGAAAATGGGAGGGTCGGGCGGGCCCCACCGCTGACCCAGATCCACGGTCTCGTCAGTGTAACAATGGTCGTCTCATGAGAACATATGATGCCGCACAGTTCCTGTCCTTCCTGATTCTGTCTTTTCCTTCGCTCTGATTGTTACCGTTCGGCACATGTCGGTCGCGATGTACACCAAGACCGTCAGATCTCAGTTCCGTACATTCCGATCTTCAAGTCTGCGAAATATTGAATTCCTATGTTTTTTAAATTTATGTATGTGTTTTCTAATGCACTAATTAACTTAACATTGGAAACTTAAAATTATTAATTTCTTGACATATTATCATAACATAAGATCTCTCCTATGAATATTTCATATCTCTGACAAGACCACTGATCGACATGCCACCGTTAATCATAATAGTAATTTAACAAAATTTGTACACGGAGAGAATTTTCTTTTAAAATTTATCCTGAAAATATGATAGTTGTGGTACAATACAATATCTTAAAGATTTTTATCACGCACTTTAGTAAAATTAATAAAACTTATTTTATATTTTATTGCAGTTTTATTGATGAATGAGAGAGATTTACATTAAAATTCTTCGAAATACAATGTTGTCCTATGACTTGTCATATTTTCAGGATAAATTCTAAGAAAAAATTCTCTCCGTGTAATTAACAGAATTTTTACAATCCAAAGTTGCGTTTAATTCTCGATATAACGATAAATCCCAGGATAAGGCAGTACATAAAATTATTATACACTTGTAAGTAAAAATATAACTTGTCTCAATCGTAAATGAGATCTTAAATAATCGTATTCGTAATACTGGAGCCGTACAGTTTCCGAATACGCTTGTTGAGAGTCTGCGATTGAATACGCGACATCTCACATGGCAATGCACCCATAAATAAATTTCCTCCGATTTCCCCGATTCCCTGGGAATCGACGAGGGCGTCGGCGCCGCGCAAGTCGACGCGGTGCGGAAACTCAAAGCGGATTAGGCTGCCGGGTTCGCCCCATGGTGCACAAAGAGAACAGTACAAAACTAGTTTTATGCCCTTCCGCTCGTGTCGACCGCGCTTGCTGTTGAACGTTGGTACGCGATTACGTCGCGTGTGCTTGCGTAAAGGCCTCGTGGCGGAAAAAGGGAAGGCGGGCTGGAAGGTAGGCTACGGTCCGGGGAGATCGATGTCGCTGTGCCGGAACAGCGCGGAATTCCTACGTCGTCATAACGTTCATGCGAAGGATGAACCGGCGGTGATGACGACGACGACGACGACGATAACGACGACGACGATGACGACGACGACGATGGTGACAACGACACGACGATTCTCTCCCGTGTATAATAATAAGTGCCGTTAGATTTAACCGCAAGCTGCGGAAAACTAGGAAGCACGAGACGGCCTTCTCGGACGGGTTCTTGCGATTTGATTCGGTGCAATAAGAAGGTATATGCGTATATAATTTAAGACGAAGCTCCCCTCAGTTCCTAAATTGCGTGTAAAGCCGGAAATGCGAAAAACAGCATAAAACAATTGAGCGTGGTCGAAGTGACAAGGCGCGCGTTTAGCTGAAAATTATTGTCGAGATTAGCGCAAAATTTCCTGAAAAATTACAGTTATATTAGAAAAATTAATTTACTTTCTATGTACAAAATTATATTTATAATATTTACGTGAATCTGAAATAAAATTTTAGAAAATTATAAAAAGAAATTACTAATACTTCTCCATGAACGTAATTTATTTGTGAAGTACAATGTTCAGGAAATAATGCGTGAGACATGAATCTCTGTGACGTAAAAAAAAACATCGATCCGATATCTTCAATGAAGTAGTGTGCAAAATCAAGCTCGTGCGGCTCATTTTTGCCACGCTTTTGTCGAATACGCGGATTATGATTGCACCGCGCGCGAACTTAATGTGACAGAAAGTATGAGAGAGAGAAAGAGAGAGAGAGAATGGTAAACAGCATAAAGAGTCCATAGAATTTACTAGCGTTACTAGTCTCGGTGCAAGCCATCGGAGATCGATCAGACCTCGGCGAAGCTGAAGCTGGGAGATCGAACACCGAACATTTGTAAATATTGCACCGGGGCCCTCTAGCATGTAAGTCGACGTAAGTGAATCTGTGTAAAATACGATATTGTGATAAGAATGTAAAGAGATGCGGAAAAAAAAACGAGAGAGAGGAAACAAGAGAGGCCTAGAAAATCGTCTATATACATATAGGATATAAACACGGCAGACCCCCAATTTATCGATTTTACCGAGTACCCTTGTACGGATATAGAATATTACGAGAACTAAAACACCTTAATTATGATTACTATTGTATAAAATATGAATAATAACTAATTAATTCAATTTAAAATATCATCTCGTAACATTCCATACATGTGTTGTTTTCCTATTTCCAACGTAATCCCTTCACATTTTATATTAAAAATATATAATTAATATATTTATTATAAGAATGCTTTGCATTATTTTTTTCTTAAAATAAGACAGTTCTATTTAATCGCTAAATGCTAAATTGCTAAAATTCATAAATTTCTAAGAAATACTTTTAAAGTCTAGAAAATATTCCTAACAATTGATTTAACGACAAAAGTTTTTTTATTATATTTTAGTAATCTGGTTTAAAGAAAAAAAACATTAATGATTCCAAATGCGCTTTATATGGTAGCACAGGAAGAACGCATCGGCGATTGACACACGTCGCCATGTTCTGTTCTTTGTGAATTACCACATTTTCGTGTAACGAGTGGACATCGGCTCAATGATTCAATCATTTCTGAGTGAACGAGAGCTCTTTCGTGCTGTCCCGATGGATGACGGCTCATGTTCTTTTTGCTTCTTGTCTCTTTGTTCAACGGCAGCCACCTGCCGCTCTAGAGCCAACGTACGCATGCTCTACTTTATGAATAACTGTACTCCTATCTTCGCTCAAAGTTGAAGACGCACCATATTCTACGTTTTCTCGCGAGCTACTCGATGTTCCGAGCGGGACAAGTAACAGGTATTACATGATTACAAGAATTTAAGAAACAGAGCTTTGAAAATAATTATTTCAACATATATTATAAATCTATTCCTCTTACAATTAGTTCTACTTTCTACATTTTTAATTTTAAAGAAAGAAAATTTGCTTATATAGAATGACATTAGTGCAACTCTTATTAAATTAACTTGTCCTACGTTGAGCTCTAATGTGTCTCGTTAAGAAATTGAAAAATATTGAATAAAAACGGCTCTTTCAAGAGTATTTTCTTCAAGAGTACTTTATTCTGTGATCCATCGTTCGCCACGCGCGACTAGGTTCGCTCGTCCGTGCGGGACCATGCGGCAGAAAAAGGTATGCCGATGTTGGGATGAATACCGGCGAGGCCTTGCGGGCCCGTGGTTTTCCAAACGTAAACTTATACTTATATACAGAAAAGGGAAGAAAGAAAAAGGAAGAGGATGGAAAGGCCATCTCGATATGACAATACGAGGAGTCTCGCGGGAAACCTTGTAAAAGAGGGGTGAAAGGGCGGGAGAGCGGCAGACAAAAACGTATAATGGACACAATGCTCGATGGAGCACGCTCGAGTTCTCGCAAAGCAGGCGCCTGCACTCGACCCAACTCGAGCCTTCGTAAAGATTACGTCGAGTGGATGTTTATTTGCTTTTGGCTACTTCGAAGACGAGCAGCCGTCATCAATGTAGAATTCGATTTACTGTAATTATTTGGCTTGATACCTTTCTTATAAAAATTGTTATACTTTCAGTCTTTCTGTTTTCTTCTATCAAAATCTTGTTTAACAACGTAAAGAAGTTTATTTTTATCTGAATGCTACAAATCAAACTCGTCTAAATTTTTATTTGTCACTAAAATCTTTTCATTTTTTTTTTTTAAGTTGATTTATTATCATTTCGAAAATCTACAAAGCAACATGAGTAGAATGAAAACGAAAGAGATATCTCTTCATCCAATGAACTTGGATACATAAACGTAAATACTTGCAGCTATTATATTTTCTTTGAGAAAGAAACAAAATAAAATTTGAGAAAGAAAAAATTAGCAATAAAGTAATAAATAAAAATATTATTTTGGATAATGTAGCCATGTAGTTAATAACAGTTCATGTACATTAACATTTCAAGTTTGCGATAATTAATAAATAAAAATTACATTTTGGATGTATTTACATTAATAATAGTTACTTTACATATAAATATTTCAATATAATTTAATTTATTAATATAATTAATATAATTAATATAATTTTATTAATATAATTAACACTTTAAAAACATAAGGAAGTATGGAAAATTAAAAGTAAAGTTTTATTTCTTTATCGTTAACAATATAATATACGGATAAGTATTAATTAATTCCATTAAACCGTGTTAAATAAATTCATGATTTTATTTTTATTTCTTGAAATAATAATAATTGCAAATATGATAACATATATACTGGTAATCTTTCAAATATTATAATGTTTGTTTACTTGGCAAAGTAAATGAAGAAGCAAAGAAGCCGTATGATCGATCCAGGATACTTTCTAGTCACGCGCGGCAGATTTCGATAAAGCTGGCAAATCAAGCTATTTATCAGTAGATATGTTCTTAGCTTTATATTACTACATTATATGAAGGATATAGCGGCACATGTTATCAGTACCCGTTACAGACATCCCGGTCAATTTTTGAAATCAAAATAAGAAAAAGAATTAAACTACTGACAGAAAGAGCTTTATTTTTGTTCTATTATTTTTGTACAAATTATAAAAAGCAAAAGATTTGCGTCATTTATTACTTTATCGCTATTACGTCTTGATTGATCTATACAGTGTATATTTGATGTATCATTCTTTCGCACGTTATATTAGATAATATTATTTGCACGAAACTGACCCCATTTCTTTATACTGACTGTCAGAGAAAAAAAGCATGACATTATCGCTATGTGGAGGTAAACAGCAAAATACGGATCACAATCACGGCGCAGTTGATATAAAATTGACACAAACGTATCGCAAACTTTTGTCTGCATATCGTATCCGTGATTAATAACTTGGTAAATTATTCATGACGATAATAATAACGTTCGGATATACGACCTTTGCATCCTCTTGAAATTACATTTACCATGGGTAAATCGATATTGCTTATGAACCCATTTATTAGGCACAGTTCAGCGGCGTGTTAAATTCGTAATATCGATAACATTTATTTCTAGCATTGTAGAAAGCACTAAACTTTTTCCAAGCGGCGGTCGTGCTTGAGTGAACGTGCAGCAGCACGCAACTGTTACACGAAAGCTAAAAGTGCCCCAGAACTCCAACGCCGCATACACGATACTCTTAACCTTCCCAATGTAAGCGCGGATAAGAACGCACGTACTTCGTGTAGTTCGCTTTATCATGGCTGCAGATCGTGCCACCCGAGGGATTCGCCACCGCCCGACTTTGAGCAATTAGCATTTAACCCACATCGGATTTCTTGCTCGCTACTTCACGAGTGAATCGTCCACGAGACAATACAGCTTTCTCGACGTACGAGTTTTTGCGTGCGGAATGATTTTAATTCGTTGTAAAAAACGGACATCTTATATTGTTAATTGCGATAATAATCGGCTCATGAGCCGATATTTCCTCGTTTGAAGCAATACATGTCTTATCGTTAAACAATTGAAATACTAGGTAATTTTTTGAGAATGTTTAATTGTTACTTAAAATTACTATTTTAATTTGTTTAAAAATTTCACGAAAACCACGTTTTTGATTTAATAATTTATTATGCATTTATTGGAAATGTGTGATAATTTGTGTAATAATTTGAATTCGAAAGATATTCGTAATATGTTTCTTTTCCGTAATGTCAAATAACTTTACTTTCCATATTACTCTCTTTCGATATTTCCCTCTCTCAATATTCATGTACAAATATTACCAACTACTTCATAAATCAGCCATCACAGATATAGCGCCATATGAGAATTGTATTATCGCATAAAGGTCAGGAAGAAAGAGGCTTGGGCCTCGTAAGACGGTCGACGATATCGAATAAACAAACGAGTGAGTGGGAGGCAGCGGAAGTAGCGGATATTAAGGTCTTCGTGACGGAACTTGACTCGTGTTATAGCAAGGCAAGTGAGGTCTCCTCGTCTGGCCGAACTAATTCTATTACTTCGTCCCTTCCTTCCACCACCCGCGACATTCCGTGTGCTGAAAACCGTTGCTGTCGCAGTCGAGATGTATCGTGAATATCATGTGAAGTGTCATAAGTTAAGTTGAAATAAAGTAGATATTTTTTAGCTTCGTACTTTTATCTTTGAAAATCATATTCACTGAAAAGTAGTCAAATAGTCATGCTATATAGCTTTGATATTTTTTTATATATATCATGATTGCTTCATGAAAAGAACAGTTTTTCTAAAGTATTTAAAAATTGAGCTAAATATATCTGAAAATAATGCTGTTGTTATCATATCAAAATAATTACATAAAATGCTTAAACTTAAATAATTACACTGTTAAAAGAAAAGAATTTTATTTCCGTTACATGTAATGGAAGTAAATCTCTCTCAAACAAGTATATCAAAAATATTCAATGGAAATAAAGTCACAAGTATCATAAATTTAATATTTACATGTATTAAATTTTCTGTAAATCTGCATAAAATTTAATGAAAAGCACATTAAATTTCATGGGATAGATATACACAAGTATATCTATTTTCAGTTACAGATATGGATACATTAAATTTAATTTAATGTCATAAAATTTAATTCAATTTGTGTAACTTAAAAGTACATTAAATTTAATAATATTGTTACAGTGTATGTAAATACTGACAATGCTACAAAAGTTTTAACATTCTAGCAATTAGTTTAAGCGTTTAATTATTTCAATAATCTAACAAAATTATTTTCAGATTCATATCTAGCTAAATTTTTAAATAATTTAGCAAAACTGTTCTTTTCATGTCGTAATATTTGTTACATTAACATTTTTAATAGTAATTTTTTTATATTATAAATCATGATATTCTATACAAAAAATCTTTAATGTAACACCTTTAGTAAAAGAGTTTTTTAACAATGGAATGAAGGAAAAACTGGCAGAAAATAAACTCTAAAATGCTATGTGAAAACCTTTTGCTATAATGGGACAAATTGGAAATAAGTGGAGATTAAAATTTTCAAAGACAAACATTATTCAACGGCTCTAACGACGAAAAATCGACCGAACTTCTGTAGTTCCAGGTGGTGGACTTGCACGGCGCAGATCACAAAGGTCGAAAGGAACCGGGCGCAGAACTCCGCCCAGCATATCAGTTGTCTCATAAGGGTTGCAGACACGTGGCAGAAAGGCGCACACATACGTGCGCGCACAGTAACGAAACTCGAACAATTCCATATATAGAAGCAAGGGTGAAACTAGTAACTGAAATTTGCGTTTTTTGTTGACTGTCAAAGTAAAAATGTACACATTTCGGAACATAAAAAAAAAGGAGAGCAAATATTTTGTTTTAATAAAAATATTATTTTTTAATGATGACAAAAGTTTTGTCATCATTACACAAAAAAAATTAAATAAAAAACTCTATTTTACTATTAAAGATATTTCATAAAAATATTAGCGTATGTGAATGCAGAATGAATCAAAATAAATGTAAAATTGATAAGAATAAATTAGTTTTTTTTACAATTTCCCTGAGTGTTCACCGAGTATAACGATTTATATTCATGATCGTCGTTAATGTAATTAAGAAATTATGTGCCATTAACTCTCATTAAGAAATCAGCGATAATCTCGTTAAATATTCCCGCATTCTCTTTGGTAATTTACTGTCCCATCTGCATTTTTATCATTTGTGTTGCACTGCTATTTGCTCATTTTTCACTATCTAATAAAGGAATAAATATGTAAGTCTTTCTTTTATATGTATATTCTTTCTAATAATAAGATATATTCTTTCTTAATTATAACTCAATGTATATAAGCTTTTTTATTTAATAAAAAAACTTCTATGTCATTATTTATTAAACTACTTTGAATGATTTTAAACGAAATAAAAGAAATTTGATTTATTTTCTGTGCATATTAAAATCTACTAAATCAAATTAAATACAAAAAATTGAATATCAGTTGTTATATACTATTATTTTAAAAGGCAGCATGTCCGATTGTAACATAATTTTAAAAAGTCAAGTGGCAGTTTGAAAGACTCACTTGAGCTCTTGAGAAATAAAAAGAATCAAAGGATTGGTATGTAAATCTCGAGAATGTAGCAAACTTTTTTAAGAACGGGGCAATATGAGCCTGATGTCTCTTTCAGACTGTCGATCGCATGAGAATAGATCCTCTCGAGGATCTACCTGTCGAGCGAACTCGCGCAAAATAAACAGATTTGCAAAAGGGTCGGACCTCACTCGACAGTAGTCGTAAAGCAAAGCCGTGAAGCGGAGAAAGAGAGTAAAGCCCGATAGACGGCGGGCGCACGCTCGATTTTGACCCATTCTCGAGCGAGTCGTTTCGGAAAAGGGCTAGTGACACTAATCTGACATTAACAGCAACGCCGTAACCTCAGATCTTATCTAGCGACATGCTTGGACGTAAGGACGGGTTGGGTCGACTGTCTATCAAACGAAGGAGTGAATCTAGGTAAATTTATGGGACACTGTATTTATTTGTTACGCCCTAATTACAAGTTAAACTGTATATTTAAATTATAATATGTGTGAAAATACATAACTAAATAAATATAATAATTCTACCTCGAATCATTATCTGTCAGTTTTTCAAATGTACTGTTTGCAAATTAATGTCAATGTCCATTTAGAGGATATAATCTTATGGATTTTTCTCTTTGGATAAAGATATATTTTATATCGTAAAAAAATGTGCTTATCTCTCTGAAGTTTAAGTTATACTTTTCAAGTAGGGGAAGATTGAGATATAAAGCTTTCTCTTCTAAAAGAACAAATAGAATAGAGAAAGCAAGCAAAGCGTGCGGTGGGTATTTGAATAAATTATTAGAAGTTAAGGCGGTTTTTAGAGGAGTATATTGCCAGGGACAAATCAGCGGGAATGGCTAATAATTTTTTTTATTAGTAATTGCTCGCGAAAGACTATGAGATCAGAACATAAGGTATAATTGAATGGTTGCTATCAATTCATGTTTTGTCATGTTAGAAAATAAGCAAAAAATTATTGATCGTTATTAAACTATGGTGACGCTGTTGCTTATTATTCGCAAACAATCATAATATGTTATAGTAAAAAACAAATCCAAGTTGCAAATATATACTGAACATGGCTTGTTCAGTTTATTTAATTTACATATCAATTAATTTACATATATATGTTATTCGTAACTTTAAATACGTTTGTATAGATATGCATAAATATGTACGACAGACTCATAACAATTTAAAAAGATAAAATTATATTTATTCACAGTATTAAAGCTTGTTATAGCTTTTCTAACATTCATATTTATATTATTTCGTGATTAAATACTTTAATTTTTTTTTTTTTAAAACATTAAATGTAAATTGAATAATAAAAGCATACTTCAGTGTATGAATAAAAGTGCAATATTTATGAAATGCTTTACGTTAAATTTATTAAAATATACGCGCATATTCGTTAGAAACGATCTAGCGTGCCAACTTCCTCCAGTGGATTGTGCATAAACTTTAACGGTTCCTTTTAGGATTCAATTTTAGCGGTACTCGCAAATGCGAAAAACGCCTCGAGGTTATTCGTGGCAGCCAGAGTTCACGCCCCCGGTTCCTCGAACACAATCGCGAGGGGGTCGCGCCAGAAGGGAGGGCAAGAAAAAAAACTCGCGGAGCAGACTGTCGGTAAAAAAGCCGCCCTGTAGTGGAGGGTGCACGGGGTTACTTTACAATGTGGGAGGAAATCCATGCATGGCCAAAAGCATTTTTTCGCCCGGTCTGTTCTTCCCCTCTTGTGTCTTTTCCTTGTGAGCTCCCGATTGCAAGTCGCACGCGTGTTTCATTGTACCCGCTACTTCCGGTGTAATCGGATACAGCTGGGCACATTGACATTAATTTATAAAATATTCGCGGCGACACCCGTCCGTTAATCCCCCACCTTCGAATATCCACTCCTTCAGATGATACTGATTCTTAAAAACGTTTTTTCAGAAAGGTCACGTGATTAATTTTTCACTGACTGAAAAATTTGCCAAAAAAAACGAATATTTTTAATAATATAGGATTTAATATAACAATTGGCAAATATAACATAACTGTTACTTATATTAAGGTAATTAGATTCATAATTATAAAGTTATAAGAAAGTAGAATTCTTATATTATTAATTTTTTATTCTTTCAGTTTTTCGACAGAATTTATTACATACGGTTTCCAACGAGTTTATTTTTGTTCTTCAAAAGTCAAGTTCGATAAGATAACCGCCATTATATTCCGCAACACGCTTGCATTATGCAAGCAGATGGTACCGCGTGTCACTTTAACACGTAAACATAAGGGTTCGTAAGTAAGATCAAAAGCTGACGACCAAGGAGCCACCCTTATGGTCGTTTGATAATTCGTAGGAATGGTGTCGGATCACCGTTTCAACCTATCATCGCCTCCTATTTCAGGGCCGAATGGCACGCGTCAACCCCAAAGAAGTTGCACCCTTAAGCCTTTGTTGCGCGCATACGTCGCGTGCTTCGTTTTACATTCGGATCCTCTGGGAGAGTATTCTCGAATATAAACGTTAACGAGAGCAAAGCAAAGTTGCCACGGTATCAATAAAAACATTGGAGATGATAGTATAATTACTTATTTTATTACAGCGATATCAAAATAAAATCTTACTTTTTAAGCGATCTAGATCTTAAATCAATATATGAACGTGAACGAACATATACAAACATAGTACTTAAAATAATTTATTCTGTATTTTCAAATGTTTAATTATTTTTTTTAGTTTTGCACTCTTCAAATGTTTAATTATCTTCAGCATTTCAGACTTGCATAAAATAAATCATAATAGTATTTTTTTGCAAATTTTAATCTAGATAGATATTTGTACTTATTCATGATCCTACATCAGTTACGGAATGTAATTGTATGTACATACTTATTAACGCCGGTTGTTATTGCACATTGTGGAATATTAAGGAAGATAAGCAAGAATATTTTATGGCGGCTTATGTATACACATGTATGCATAGATTTATCTTATCATTCAAGACACTCTAATTAATAAGCTGCACAAAGTAGTGTATGAAGTGGCTAAAGTCCTGGAAAGGTCATAGTTTTTTATTCTTTGAATAATATATCGTTAACATTCAACCATATGCAACGGAATGCTGTTATATAAGTGCCTTACTCATGTGATGAAGTATTATCGAAAACAATTTCTTTGCTTAAGGAAAACAGATTTTATTTTACTTAAAATATACAAAAACGTTATGTAATTATTCATATTTTAATTCGACTATAAATAATTTTTATAACCATATTTTTTATTAACGATTTAATATTAATTAATTACTTTCAGAATTTATATATGCAATTATAATTATATATTTTTCTACAATAAGCAAATACATAAAATCGTGAATATTTAAAGAGTTGCATAATTTACTAATAAATTAGAAGTAAAAATATCGATTTTTCTTGCATTAATTAACATTAAATGAATATTAAAACATATTTATAAATGAATATTAAAACATATTTATACGGGTTCGTTGATTGTAGAAACGAAATATAGCAAACCTTCCGGCTTCTTCGGTATACATTTTCTGTGAAGAGCACTGAAAAAAAAATATGTGCGCGTTGAAAGAGGAACACGCGACTCGAATATAATTGACGCGTGGTTCCGTTTGCGGAAAGCTAACTGATGCCGAGACCCGCTAGTAGACATTCCATAATACGTTTAATGAGGGCCTGTTAATTACGCTAATGAATCCCAGAATCCCTTCGTCTTATACCTGACTGCCGCGCTGACGAGCGAGCAAATCTGCTACTTCACGACCTTCGAGCGCATTTTTTTTTCAAGATATGTCACGCATTTTAATACACAACTACCGATCGCTTTTATCCGTCACGCAGAAACATTGATTAAGGTGTGAATAAAATTGGGATGCCTTGTTATCTTAAATTACTTAAAATTAAAATTATATCCTTATTGATACTCATGCTTTGTAAACTTGGAATTTTCTACAAAGTCTGTGAATCTCAAACAATGGTTGATTTTCATGTTCCCGTAACGCGCTTTAAGTAATAATTAAAATTACTAAATTACAATTTTCTTATACAGCACAGAAACAGAGTTCTCATGCATTCTACCAAGGCTTTATTGTGTGATCGATGGAATTAGTATCTGATTAAAGCAAGTAATTTTTCTTCTTTCTTAAACATGTTTAGTAATAAACATCATTGTGCTATGTAAATTCGCAATTGATTATTATGTTAATAATTTTTTAAATACACTTAAATAAATCGATATTTATAAAATACACTAAATATTATAATAATGGAAGTACAATTTTATTGGACCATCAAAATAATTATGTAAGAAACTCAAGTATAATGAACAATGTTGCAAAAATTTTCGATAGTTTAGATAATTTGAGTGTTTCACATAATTATTTGAATAGTTGAATAGTTGAACAAAATATATTTTCAGATCTGTATTTAGTTAAATTTTTAAATATTCCAGCAAAATTATTCCTTCCATATAGGTTTTTTAACGGAATGTAATATTAAAAAATATTAAAAAAAATAAGCGTGAGAAATAAGTTTTATAAACATATTAGAATTTATAAGAATTTATTATAAGAATTTTAAGCACGACTTATATGTGAATACATCAAGTAAAGAAAATTAAAATCAGTCAAATTTTGTTACAAATAATACATTTTATATTCTTTTATTAAATTAATTTATTTATTGAAGTCTCAGTGATCGAGCTGGCTAAGACACCCTATCCGAAAAGTTGAGAAGTCTTAGATTCGAATCCTGGCTGAGATAATATTTTTCGCAATAAATTTCTTACTTTCTTTCTTTTTTTCTTTCTAATTTAATTTAGTGGAGCTTTTTATTAGCGTCAGAATGATTGTGTTGAAACCGAATGTTATCGGCTCGCAATTATATCTGGAATAAATTGATTTAATAAAAGAATATATAATATATTATTTGTAACATCCAAAATTTGATCGATCTTAGCTTTCTTTATTATTTGAAGTTTTATAAAGTTCCTCATCACGTAAAGGAAAAAATATTTTATTTGCCTTTGATCCTTTGCATCCATTTATTTTGCGCGATAAGTGTTTCGATCATTGAATTGAGTCTGACATTCGGATTGTCGAAAATTTCATGAGGTCAATACAGTAAAATCAAACTATACTTTTTTTCTGGCACTACAATATTCACGAAGATGAACTCGCTTATCGTCTATATTGAGTCAGGTCAACAGATTCTTCTAACTATACAGTTAAGCGTACGCCATTAGCGTTGCTTACCGGCCACAGCCAGTCGTTATTTCTTGTGCACCGCGCATATCATTTTAACGACAGGGAAAACGTTTTCTCTGATTCCGAACAACAGTAAAAAGTGGAGCGCCATGCCGTCTGTACACCTCGTTTCAATGTTTATTAACAGTAAATATTTGAAAGCAATGCCACTTTCGTTCGAAATTTGTAGCGGTTGCTTTCGATTTCATTATATCTTTATCTATAATACATCTCTATGCAATAATTATTTTTATCTCTTCAGAAGTAAAATTTCATCGCGATTGTTTGACTTCTAACTTACTTAGGCGCACATCAGAAATAGACTGACTGCTTGTCGAATCAGAAGTTCAAATAGGAAACATATTAATGCCTGCTTTCAACGTAGATTAATTTTAATTTCGGTTCAATTTACTCTTTATCTTTTTCCTAGAATTGGAAAATTTTTTCAACTGGTAACATAAGTTGGATTAGAAATTAATACATTAATGGAAAAGGCAAAAGGCGTAAAAATTTATGTGACATTTTTATATGATCTCATGCAAATAGCGTTATTGCAATTCAATATACACGAAATTCTAGAATAATTCGTAAAGAAGTGACATTAGTTGAAAGCTAAATTACTGTGCTGCACACGAAACGCATTGATCTTGAAGTTTCCAGAAACTCGTCGTGGGATCAAAGAGAACGAAGAGGTATCTGTCAAAAGTCATGCATGCCGGTAGTGTTCTAATGTCTTTTTCATATGCGAGTTCTCGATGTTTTCTACCTTCTTCGACCACTTTTTGCCTACTGAAAACGCGCGAGTTGGTAGGAAGGTAACTTTTCTTTCGTCCGAATCGGAGAGAGGCCACCGTCGTTACATGTCCTCTCAATAATGAGACGATAATTTCTATCGTGACAGGAGTTAAGCAGGAGTTACGTTGACCGTAATTTATTTCGTATGAGGACTGAACATGTTACCTCACGTATATAGTTATTAGAACCTAAACAGCTCAGGTATTTACCGCAAAATAATAGCGCGTTACTATATTTAAACTCTTCGAAGGCACTTGTGGTCTTTAAATTGTAATAAGTGTGATAACTAAAAGACGATGACGGGTTATAAGGCAATATTACATTCACGTCTGCGTGAAATGTCTGTTTATTTTTTTTA
>NW_012130081.1:398203-400551 GCF_000143395.1 Atta cephalotes | reverse complement strand
GAGAGAGAGAGAAAGAGAGAGAGAGGCTTTTCTCGCAAAAGGAAAACGGAATCTGGAGGGTGAATTTAGAGCGTGGCCATTTTGTCTGTTTAGTTCCACACGGAGACACCCGATGTATGGGCGCCGCGATGCGTATAATCGCTAATGCTGGAACCCCCTTATCCGACCAGCGGGGTGGGCAGAGGGTGAGCCCCCGCTAATCTACTAGGTACCTCTCGCTCTTTTCATCACCAGCTCCCAAATGGACCTCGTGAGATCTTGATACCGATGCTGCTCTCGTGCATATGAGATAAACGTTGATATGACGTGACGAAAGTCAGACCGATGTTTCCACGATGTAAAGTGTGTAAAAAGTGTTCTATAAAGAATCTTTTTACAATCTGATTACTAAATACCGATAACTAAATTTGAAAACGTTATTTTTATTATATACGTAGCATAGCAATTATAGAAATAAATTATATTTCTGTAAGTATATAAAAGTAATTTCTATAATTATGTGAAAGTAAAGCATGTAATAAAAATCTGAAAATCGATTTGTTTTAAATAAAGAAATATTATGATACTAATCTTTATATATTATATTCCAGAAAGAAACACATTTTCCATTATTTTTATCTCCTCGTTTGTTTATCATATGCATGTCATGATGGATATTTTCAGCAATTTTCAGCTATCAATCCTATAATCTATATACTCGCGAATCACAAGAGCCATTTTGTCGCACCCTTTTTCCAATGGCCTTTAGCTGTCTTCCAGAACGCGATGCGCACGTCCTTTTTGCGGTCTTTTGTGAGAAATCTGCTGCACGAAAACCTACTTGGTCCATGTCACCGGTTTTACGCTTCGGTGCATCGTGAGCCCCGTATTCCTCGTCGTTCGCACGAGGCCGAGCTCGAAGAATGGATGGAATTGGCCTTTTCCATTTTCGCACAGAGTGCCAGCCCATAATACATTTCTGCGAGCCATAGAGGAACCTCACGATACGCCGAGTGAACATTCTCCTCATTGTTGTATGGAAGCTCACCAAAGACATTGCCTACATTTGCGTAAAAATTAAAATTACCTATCTTTTTAACATAACAAATATATTAAAAAATTATTATAAGATATTATCCCCCCCCCCCCCACCTCTTGCATAATATTTCTGTAACTTTTTACGATATCTATTACTCCGTAAGAATCGCGGCATGTTTCTTACAAATCAACATGTACTTATCTGCTTCCATCATTTGCATCAAAATATTCGTTGTAATGATGTGATATCTTCTCAATGATGAAATATCTGTAAGCGACTAGTTTCTCGTCTTCTAGGTAGAAAAGAGCCGAAGGCGAAGTCTCTCGGTAGATCCGTTTAACCATCAGAAGAGTAGTAGGTACTCGTCTCTGGTCGCCGTCGGCCTCTGATTGTCCTTTATTGGGTTAAATTGAACTTCCTTCTCGTGATACGCGGCTCGCATCAACTCACTCGCTCTGAGTAGTTGCTTAGCTCTTAAACATCTGTGTAAGTACAGGGTGTGCTTAAAGTATCTCGATTTGTCTCTGTCCGCTTCGCGAGGCGACTTCCGATCTCCGATTTAAATGTTCGTAATACCAACTCGCGCATAACCATAAACGATCTCAGACATTACGTAATCAGAAATTCCGTTTTTTATTTCATTAAAAATTTTTGCTTTTATACTTTTATAATTTTCCAAATCGATTTGGAACGGTTAATTAAAATTTACAAATTATTTTCTATGTACCGCCTGAAGATAATTGATATTTTAATATCCGTCACGTGTACAAATATTTTTAAATTCGCTAGTTACTTCCTGTAATCTTAAATCATGCAGCAATATCAAGCCACCTTGTACATGGTTGGGCGGGCGAGTCATGCGAGCTTAAGAGTTAAGAGTTTAGGTTTGCGCTACGCAACAATTCACGAGGGGGCGAACCACAACTCAGGAATTCAGAGCGGGTAAATACGGTAGGCGTCTTATTCTTACGTGTGGAGAACGCGTTCCGCGCGATCTGTGAACCACGTTTAATATCGTAACATCAAAGCTGTTACTTCTCTCAGCTATAAGATCTCAGATCTTTATCAATTATGAACTATGAAATGAAATATTTATGGGATGTGCATATATTGCATATATAAACAACTAAATTTGACATCTAATCTTATAGACACTTAGAATGTAATTCTTATAAAAGGACGCTTCAATAATATTTCTTCTTTTCTCTCCGTATGTATAGACTCAATTTAATTCTAATACTAATACATTTTACACACGTGAGATCTGTAAAAAATTTAATTTTTGAGATATAATTTTTAATATAATTATTAGAAACTTAATAATATATAT
>NW_012130081.1:391081-393395 GCF_000143395.1 Atta cephalotes | reverse complement strand
AGAGAGAGAGAGAGGAGGGAAAGAGGCAACTTAATGACGCCGCATCCGGGAGTCGCCAGGACATTGTACCTCGCAAAAAAGGATCTTATAACGCGTATCCACACAGCTGGACCCGCATACTACATTCGTGTTCGAATGGAAGACTCCCGATCCATTAACGGGCAGGCGCGAACATTAATAATCCGCGCCTTCTCGTCCGGATTGCTGGTGCGGACGCACGAGCTGCAAGGTGGCAACCTTGCCCAGGTGACGTAATGGTAGCCGATTCGCGGCATATCGGCTTCCTGAAGCGATCTCGCGCGGTAGCCGCGTCTTTTGTACTACGTCAAAGCTAATCACACTTTGTGATTTATCCAGATGGCGTCAATAAATCAGATTCGGGAACGCCATGCCAGATTGGACCTGGTTTTTGTGGAGCCGCTGAGTAGCGGCTGATGATGTGAGAGACCGCAGTTGGAAGTTGATATGCATGAACGTAATTGGCGATGCATAAATATTAAAAGCGTACGAAGAATTGCCATATGTATTAAATATGAAAATAATTTTCGCAAACCGCGCAAATATTTTTATTTCCTTACTTTTTAATATATTAAATATGTTAGTTACAGTAAATTGTAGATATTACAAACAATATTTTTATGAGATATAAATGTTTGCAATGCTTGCGTATTATTTAAAATTTTAAATAATTTCCTTTAAGGGACAGAATTCAGAATTAATTATGAAAATTGAGATTGACGGTAGATATATAGATAAACAAGTTACAAAAGGAGATACATAAGTTTTCCAATAGTATTATAGATCAATATGTAGATGTGATCTTGCCATGTAGGTCCATGGGATCGAGCTTGGGTTGATCGGTTCGATTTCAAAAAAGGACCGCTCTCCCGCAGCGCGAATCCTCGTTCATCCATTCATCCAACCGCGAGTTACGTTGTCTTCCGTGCTGAAAGAAGAAGACGAAGTAGAATGGAGAAGAACAAGAGGCGGAGGAGAATAGAGCGTACAATCACGATGAGTGGTGGCCGTGAGGTGCGAGCTGCGAGTGGAAAGGCTCCCGGGCTGCCAACCTAATAAAGCAATTTGTCACGGTTGTCGTCCGAATGCCAGCCATACATTAACACACAATCTCGCCTCCAAGAGAGCCGAGCCGAAGTCGTCTTCTTCTTTTCTCGCTGGACAATCTCTCTTCTCCTGTCCTAGTCTCTCTGATTCCTCCATATTCACAACTTTCTCTTTAGGCTCATTCTCTCATTCTAATGAGCATGAAAATTCGTTATAATAATGAAATTTAGAAGAAACGTTAGAATACAAAGATTATCAAGAAAATACTGGGAGAATTAGAATAGTATAGTGATAAACAACTAGTAAATATAAGATACCATTGTTTACGAGTCAGCAAAAAAATCCTGAATGCGTACCAACAATCGCCCACATTGCGTGAACATCACATGAGAGCTCAAGCCATTTGTCAATAACCGCACAATCCCTACTGACTTTCCAGCGGACATACATAGGTGACTGAGAACATGCGCATACTATTTTCTCCACGTCCGTCGGAGCACAATGCCCGCGGATTATTACGTGCTTTTTGCGTGAAGCGAGAGACCCTAGGACGATCAAGGCAAAGGATGGGACCTGACTTCCTTGGAGACGCCGTTGTAAAGGCGAAGACGTTCTGCAGGTTCTTGCTACTGGGAAGAGGCGCGGGACACAAGTGATTGATGGATCCTCTCTACGAGTGGTCCACGGCGAACCAGATGGGACTTCCTCTCCTCCAACTTCTCTCTTTCTCTCATTTCCGACTCTTCATGTTTTTCTTCTTCCCCTTCGTCTTCTTCTTCTTCTTCTTCTTCTTCGTGAACACCTTCGCATCCGATGTGCCGCTTTCTAATCAAGAAATATTGGTCACACTCAGCTCCCGTAGCTTAGGAAACTCAATGGACATGTACATTTCCGGCAAGATCAACGATGCCTGGAGGAAACGGAAAATTATTCATAATTTTTATCTGTGATGTCTACTAACCACAGGTATATCCAATATTAATAGGAAATCATGACAAAGACATAAAACATTAATCTCGAATTAAAAGGATAGATAATAGGAAAGATAATAGGAAAGATAATAATCAATCGTCATTCGTCAATAGTGAATAATTTTATGAGAATGCATTCAAAGAAAAAGATATAATAATGGCAACTATAAAAGTAACAGTTATACAAGTTTATGTAAAATTAATATACACATATATATATATATATATATATATATATATATACATATATATATATATATATATATATATATATAGTA
>NW_012130081.1:386083-391056 GCF_000143395.1 Atta cephalotes | reverse complement strand
ATATATATATATATATATATATTGCGATATATATAGTTGCGATATGAAATAGTTTACTCAATTCTATATATATAGAGTTGAGTAAATTATTTCATATCGCAACTGTAAAATAGTTTATTCAATGTAGGTACATACATAACATTTATTTTTATACACAAGAACTAATATAATTGTCACTTTTGTAGATGCCATCATTATGTTTTTTTTCAAGTAGAATGATTAATTACTTTCCTCTTCACATTCTTGAATATATTGATTAGATTTCTACATGAACAATTTTGTTGAATCATCTAAAATTGAGCTTGAATGCAGATATGAAAAATGATTTTATTAAACCATCAAATAATTACGTAAGAATCAGATCCGTATTCATAATCGTAGATCGATCCTCATTTCAAGCGAATTTAAACCAATCAGATTTATTAAATCATAGTTTAAAAAGCGTTTTTCAAATGAAAGACTGATTCAAAGTTAACTCAAATTGAATCTCAGATTGAATCACGATTATGAATACGACCTTTAATAATGAGCAATGCTGCACAAATTTAAGTTTCGACAGTCTAGCAAGTTTGAGCATCCTACATAATTATTTTGATGGTTTAACAAAATTTTCAGATCTCTATATGTAGCTAAATTTATAAATATTTTATATATATATAGCTAAATTTTTAAATATTTGAACAAAATTGTTCTTTTCATGTAGATAATGTACTGATCGTCAAATTATATTTATTCTTCCTTGAGAGGAAGCTACCGATCCACTATTGTATCACGCGTGGCTTTCGTCTCTTCTTCGACGACGACTTCGGGATCTTGAGTCGCGAAGTAGTGCACACGCGCAAACGCGTTCGCGTATGCACACACCGTGCTGCGTGCGTGTGCCCGTGCGTGTTTGTATGTTGTGGGGTTAATTGAATCAAGCAGCACGCAACCAGCTCTGTATACACTGCCGGGTCATCCGAGGTCAAATCGGTAATGGGCTGACCCTTAATTCACCATGTGGCCGACCACTGAACGCCGATACATCGTCGCTCGTTCTTGGACATGCGACCCTCCTAAGCACTCGATGACCTTGAACTCGGAAGACCGGACGATAGACGTCGTGGATCCACGACAACTTCAACGGCACGAAACCACCCCGTGAGGCGCGTCGAAGCTGTCCGCTCGTCACGGCGCTATTACTTCCGCATAACTCCTCGCGTGCTATTTGAAGATGTAAAAATGGCTGGTTTCATTGAAGAAGCGGTTTCAGTGCAATTATCAGTAGGCTTTTGATAATTATGATTGAGAGGTGGCACTTAGCCGTGAATGCCCGACGTACGGATTTTCTCGTAGCATGGTGATTGATCCTCAGTTTGAGGGGGGAATCGTACAGCAATCTTACATTTATTATACGTCAAAGTTGCGGGGTTGGATGGAACAGGTATTTTGAATAGTCATTTAATAGAAAAGCAGCTAGGATAAGCTCTTATAACAAAATGTACATTTAGTTTGGGAAATAAATGAGAGGAAATAAATAAATAAATAAATAAAAATAAATAAAAAGGAAATTATATGATCAAAAATAAATCTTTTTGTAAATTATTTATATATTATATTATACATTATTATAATTTCTATAAATTATAATTATTTTATTTAATTATTAAAATTATAAAATTTCTAAATAATTAATGTGACAATAAGAAAGTATTACTTTGTATATCGATCAAATTGTTTACTGATTGGAATGGCACTATTAGCACGAACGAGTGTGAGCGAATTCGGAGGTCGGTCGTGGATCGATGAGTTTAAATCGCTCTCTCGTGTCTCGTCTGCAATTTGTGAGAGGACCTCTTAATTCGATGTGGTTTTCTGCGCTCACCAGGCCGCTCAGTAGGCACGAACAACGTGTAAATATGTAACAAGTTCATTAGTTTGCCGGTCCGACGAACTTTCATAGCAGCTATAACGACGATCGTTGCCACTAATTATGGTTTCACTGAATTTCCTCGATTAACCACGCTGCTCTCAGCTTCTTCTCAACATTCGCACCTTTTTATGGCGAACATCGCAGTAACAGCTTGATTAATGACAAATCATAAATTACATTTTATAGAAAGTAATAGTATCCATATACATATTGTTGAACAGAAAATGAGAATTTTAAAGTAAAGAGCAACTAACGTTTTTGTATTATGTTGCTATCCATTAAATAACTTTTATGATTATTTTACTTATCCAAAGATTTTATAAGATCTTTTCGTTTTGTAGTGCGACATACTTCTTATTTTTATAAAAAATTAAAATTAATATTTAGAAAGCGATACTTCAGAAACATATGTACAAATATCTACTACATCATTGTACAATTTCTCATCCAGCTTCCGATTTCTAAGATCAATGGGGAAAGCAAAACGAGCCTCTCCATCGAACGATGTGATGCTCTAGGAAAAGGATGTTCTATTGAATTTTTTTCATCAACCCGGCATGACCCAATCTCCAAAAATTATGGCCAATAAAACGGTACACGGTAACAAGAACAAAACCGCCACTTTATGACAGTGGCAAGGGGGCTCCGGTGTGGCGGACGAATAGTGCAGAGCTCATCGCGTCTAACGAGTTCCCGCGACGCACATTGAATCCCACACGGCGAAACTGCGACACACAAATCCCACGGAGACGCTTATCTGCCACGACGCGTATCGGCACGAGAAGACGACGAATTTAATTTATTCGACCTCGAGCCCACACGCGCCTCGCGATTTGTCCATCATTGGGTCAGACGTGTCGCAGAGATTCAAAAGGGACTTTCTCTCGCTAATTGTCTAATTGACGTGACCCTTTGCCATGGTTCCGAACGATTGAAGAGAGGAGAATTTATGAAGGGTCGGGCCTGAAATACCGACTGGGCAATCAGTATCAGGCTTCTTTCTCTTTTCATATTCTTCTTCCATTTTTTCTGTTTCAACGTGGACAACAAACGATTCTCTCAACTCCTATCACGTCAACGCATTTGATAAGAGCCGAGGTCACCCGGTAACCAGTCAACAGATATAGCCAATTGGACGGCTTAATGCTCTACAACGCTCGAAGGGAATGTAAGGCGTATACATCGTTTTTATATATTCAATACAGCATTATAAAAATTATTTAAAATAATTAAATCTTTATCTACTATTTGGATCTAGTGCATTAGTAGTAGATCCAATAGTGTATTGTATGCATTATTAGATCAAAATGTTATATCAATAAAGATTTAATTATTAAAAATAGTTTTTTAATAATTTCTGCAGATATAACAATTTAAAATATTTAAATATCTATAATAAGATAACTTAATTTTAAATTTTAGAATACTTAATATAAAAAATTTTATCTTTCAAAAATACTACATAATAATATAAAATCATTATATCTGCAGAAATTATTAAAAAAATATTTTAAATTAAAACTTTATTTAAAATTTACAATTTAAAATTTATAATTTACGTAGTTATAACATTGGTAATATAATTATATACACATAGATTACATACAGCATATATAATCGTAGTATATTTACAAGTAGCTGCAACACATAATATTTTTTTTTTACATCAACCTATTTATAACTTGTTCAAATATGGCAAATGTCTGGATGTGATAAACAACCCCATTGAATAATATATTGACAGTATTTCACAATGTAGTCCTAACAATGTAGTTTGATGCCTAATTACTAATTGCAGCTGTCTTGTCTTTAAAAAAATATTTATAAAAACAAACTGCTTCAATGCGATACTTTCTATAAATTAATCAGCCTTTATGTACATGTATAACATACGGGTAGATAGAGTACTAAAAATATCATTATTATTAGCGAAGTTCTGAAGCAGGAACGGTTAAGTAGACATACGTAAATCATTATGATCATTGCTTCTTTTTATAAAACTAAATAAATAATTTTAATCAAAATTATTTTAATTTTAATAAAAAATAAAATTTACTACCACAACTGAGAATAACAAAATTGCGCGGTACTTCATGCACTAATAAAACATATATTAAAATGTTTTTTACACCAATTATAAGACGATCGAACGTTTTAGTTCAATTCGAACCATTTTAACGATTTCCAGATGGATCAAAAACTTCATTAATTTGAACAATAGTAAAAGATACAATATTAATATGCAGCGGATAAAATCTCTTCTAATTTCTATATTTGAAAAGTAGAGTGTTTAATTAGTTTGTAATTATAATAATTTTAAAATCTAAATAAACGCCGCTGCAATTATTTATTTGTAATTTAAAGCGTAATATATTATATGTATATAGTATTATATGTATATAGAATAATCAATAACAGGTGTAAATGATGTCGATCTTACCGAAGAATTCTTATACCCATATTTTTACATAATGTCATATACGAAACTTTTTGCTCGAACCGGATTTCCTTCTTGTATTCGAAATTATATTAAGGATAACATTTTTATTTTTGCGCTTTAAGTTGAATTTATCAAAAGTTTTCAATTTTTAGTTACCCATCGTTCAGATTCAATCAATGTTTCAACTTCGAAGCGAAAAGTATTCTTCTTTTAATCAAACCTTTAAGTAAAGCACGCGATTTCTAAGAACTCCATATAATATGGCTCAAGACAATGAACGCGATGATTTCTTCACGAAGGACAATTTGGCGCTTGAAGATATTCAGAGCGCAGTAGCTCTTACGGCGAGCTTCAGAAATCGCCGAGTCGACAGCAATCGCAAGACTCGGCCGAAGTTTTGATGTCACAAGTTTCTCCTGGATGTCGAGAATGGTTGTTAAAAGTCGTGTCGCAATCGTCGTGTCGGCGAACCACCAACATGAGGCTGCGCCCGACTGCACAACTTTTCGTCTTTCTGTAATCTCTTGAACGCTGTATGTACATTATATATATATATATATATATATATATATATATATANATATATATGTATATATATATATATATATATATATATATATA
>NW_012130081.1:380979-383345 GCF_000143395.1 Atta cephalotes | reverse complement strand
GCATGTATTTTTTAACACTCTTGTAAGTGCGCGGATGTTGAATGAATTATTGCCTACATCGCGGAATTATAATTTTGTTTTTATAATGCTGCATAGCCGTTTTTTCAGTTCAGTGAGTTTCGCGGAATCCATCAACTTCACGTACTGGTTATACAGTGAATTTAAAGTTAAAATTCATGAAGTTTACAGAACAAAAGAATATATTTACATTAAATTACAAAAGGAGAACAAAAGAAGAAATTACAAAAAAGCAAGAGATAAAAAATTACTAAAAGAAGGTATTTTTGTTCAAAAAAAGTTGAAAAAGTTATGATTTATTTTCGTATTCATTCAATTGTGTTTATCCAATCGAATCGTAATCTGCAAAATCTGTTGCCATAACTTCAACAATAAGTCACGATGTACTCCGACAATTAAATGGTCCGTTGATTAACGTGCGAAATCGGCTGAGTCCCATCGAGTCCGTTCACGCTCGCGCGATTCGCGCCTTTTTCGTCCGCCTCAACGCGTGCGTTCATTCTCGAATCACCCACGTTCAACAGGCCGCATTAAGCCACCCCTCGTTACACATATTATAAAGGAGAGAAAAAGAGAGAAAGAATAAAGGCGATTCATGCATTTCATAGAACGCCTTTTATGAAGTTTAATTCAATATGTGTTAGTTTGATTTTAAATGTTATTGTGAGATAGAATGAAGTTGTTTTTTGCTAAATTAATTTCTAAATTATATATGATTTACTGGATAATATCTAAATTGGGCTTTAAATAAAAAAAAGACTTTATATTACATGTTCAGTGTACAAATATTGACACGTTTAACGACAAGATTCCAAGTTGTACTATTAGCTGTTAATTGCGAAAAATTTATCACGAAGAACAGAACAAGTCTTAATCATTGGCATCCACGATACTCTGTTTTTCAAGCCAGCCAGTGTTACGGACAAGCGGTGAGATTTTACCATTAAGGAACATCATTAGCATTACGATGATTAATTACGAGCGACGACTTCACGAGTCGTTAACCGCCAGACGACGGACTCTCTCGAATTCCCTCCCGACTGAGGAAAGAGTTGGACGAGCTGTGCCTTAATCTTGTTCGATCGCCAAGTCTCACCGACCACAGCAATTCTTGAATCTGCTGCTGGAAGTGATTCTTACTGACCTAAAAACTCGAAGCGCCCAAGGCTCCATTATGTAAATTAAAAGATTGAAAAGAAGCAATGCGCCACTGCTCTCTTATTACTATCTTTCGTAATCACTATTGGTTCGTTAAATATTTGAGCAAGTAAAGCGATCATGATGATCTTTTTATATTAAAAATTATTAGCACTTCTATAATAATATTAGTATTACTTTTAGATAAATTTTTATTATTAGTAAAAATATAGTTTACAACACAAAAAATGTAATAAATTTCATATATATGAAATAAGTGTATGTAAAAAGCAAGCACTTTATGAAGTTTTTTTTTTTTTAGAAGAGACTTGTATTCTCCCGATTCATTAGATTTAACCAAGATGTCTTATTAGTCTAATGTGCATAAGCTGCCAATCGTTTGAAGAGAGAAATTGATAAAGGGGATGAGAGGAGAAAGAAAGAGAGAGAAACAAGAGGACTCCGGGGAGAGATTCGATGAGAAGAGGGTGAGCTTTGATTGGTCCATTGAGGACACGTGCTGGCAACCCCGACGTGGCCCAGCCCTCTGGCTGTGCATCTCGTTACGAACTCATTCAGGAACTCCAATGTCGCCAATGATGGAATCAAGTGGAATTGTTAACGGGGGCACCGTAGGTGGCTAGGAGAAGAGAAGGCGATAGAGATCGAGCCCTAATGACAACGACGATATAATCTGATGAGATAATTCACTTTACATGATCGCCACCGCGGGATCTCCGACGCATTGATACTTATCGTACTTGACTTGAAGGTTAATGGTGTTTTTACATCGTATACATATGTATAATACATGTATATTGCTAGGATTCAAAAATTTATTACGTTTTTCATCAACAATCGTTTATTTATGCAATATGGTATTGCCAATCAGCGATTGATATCAATTAATATTATATAATATTTGCATTTATGAGTAGCAATAATATCTAAACAAAGAAGACACTGAAAATGAAAATTAATGATGCTACTGCGGTTAAAGCAGAAAGATAGCGATCGGGTTTCAATGACAATAGTATAAAATAACGTTATGCGACAGCCTCAGAAGCTGCAAGGTTTTCAAGTGCTTAATATATGTTGATAATAATCAATGCGAGTATATATATATATATATATATATATATATATATATATATATATATAGTAACAGTAAGTAATTATAGTAACGTACGTACGTAACGTAAGTTAACGTA
>NW_012130081.1:352919-380836 GCF_000143395.1 Atta cephalotes | reverse complement strand
AAAGTTAATTAAGTAACGTACGTAGTCTACGTACGTAACGTACACGTACGTAGTAGTACGTATATATATTGTATATAATATATATAGTATATATATATATATATATATATATATATATATATATATATATATATATACAAGAGATTTAAGATTCTAGCTAGCAAGCTATACGTGATATTTTTCATTTTTATAAATATTAGTGCCAACATTATTGAAGATACAACTAGATTAGCATTAACTGTAGTAACATTGTTATTCTGTCTGTTTATGAATTATAAGTATTTTCTGTTTTTCTACGGATGTTAATAGTAATTTATATGTGCTTAATAATAATTACTATATAGATATCAACATGGCAGAAACGAACAAGTTTCACTCAAGCAAAATAGACAATCCTAAAATCAAGTTTGTGTAGGTAGGTTCCAAATATATATTTCTTATCGTCTGTAAAATCTTCGTGAAGATTTTTTGACGTTGTGACAAATGAGTCTTAAACTCGTATTCACATTTCACTTTTATTAATAAATGCGCTTATTTATTTCTGAGATTTTGTACAACATAAATTATATGTTAAATGCGTGAAATCAATAAAAATAAGATGTGAATATAGACTTAAAGTAAGATTTGATATTTCATAAATCATATAAAGTGTTTTTTCAGAAACGATCATGCGTTGTCAGAATCCCGAGGCCAAATCTAGAATCGCGTGCAGACTTCATCGCCAAACTTCCGTTGAAGGAACTTCAGTTCCGACTTCGTCGCCGATAAGGCACAGGGTCCCGTGTTGCGCGACTCGACGCTACTTGCCACGTTGCGAATTTCTACGAGTGCACTTCAGCATCTTTCAACCGCGCGGCCGGTGAAGCACCCTTCGATGCTGTCGACAGCGTTGCGACGGGGAATACCTAGCGCAGCCACGGCGGTCGCATGAAAACGTGTACAGAATATAATGGACGAGTGAAGTGCGTCGCGGTCGCTCTCCCGAAGTGGGCATTGTTGGCCCACATGCTCGCTCGAACAAACCGAGCTGATCGACCTCATGGTAATACATGGGAACGCCGACAGACCGCTCCGTTTCTTCCCGTTTGCCATTCCCTTTTCTTCTAATCTCGTCTTTCCGCGTCGTCCTCCTTACTCTCCTCCCAATTATGACGTCGACCTTTAAGATCATTAGTCGCTGACAATGCTCCTGCACGACTTCCTCGTTTGTACACTTAAGATACGTGAGTAATTTAAGTTTGGATTAAGCCCCGAGATTGGCAGGCCTCTTTTTTGATGTGGGAGCGTAGATATTAATGCATCATTAATAATAGATAGTTGCATTCTTGTGTCACATATAGTAAAGAGTTTATTAAAAAAATAACATTTCGTAATGACATAATTTTTTAAAAGATGTAATTCTTGTGTTTGAAATTAAATTTTATTTGATTTTTTTTACTTTATTTAACCCGGAAATAGTCACACAGGATATTTCTATATCTCAGCTGCGAAAAAAATGTAAATTATTGTACAATGGATATTGTTTTCTTTTTTTGGAAACATTTTCTTTTTTTAATCTATTCGTTATGAATCTTTAAATATGCAATTCCATTGAAAACATGTGAAAAAGCGTTATATTCATTAAATTCTTTATTTTTTAGAAATACTGTCATAATCTTACTTAACATGATTCTATTCAATATTATTTGATGTCTCAAATACAGTCTAAAATGTCGTAAGCCAATCAGAGGGATGTATTAGCATCTTGAGATATTACTTAAAACGATCTTATAATAAAAACGGACTATAAATACAATCGTCCAATGTTCTTAAATATCAATAAATCGAAAAGTAATAATATATGATACATTGTTGATAATAGTAATTTAAATTGAGGTATAAAAACAGAGAGAGATGATTGTTTATGTAAAAAAATAAGAACTACACATAATTTTTTAAATAAATATTCTACTACATTATGATAACGATACCTACTTATTGAAATGGCATGCTGCCAATACTCTTAATGGAACGCGACGCGTATATAAAATTTTGACCGCGCAAACAAGTTTGTGCATGCAACGCATTTTATAAGCACGATAATGCTCTCCATTGAGAAATGGCATCGTTTAAATATCCGCTACTGTTTCGCTGTCGATGCCCTGTCGGACCCTCGAGTCTGCTCTCCTTCAGGCCGGTTAGAGGTGCGGGCACGGATGTGAAAGAGAAACGTACGTATATGTATGTACGCCCCGGTACCCGAAGGGTGAAACAATAAGCGACGGACGACAATGAAGATTTAAGTGGCGACCTCAATGATATCAACTGCACGCCGGAATAGAATTCAATTGAATTGAAGGAACGGCAAGGGGAACCCTGCTCTATCGCTTACGCGGCCGACGTTTTGTAACCACCTCGTTGTCGACTTTAGTTTCCACGTGGGTCTCAGCCAACCCTTGTCTTCTAATCTAATATTATATCTTAGTTATATATTCTAAATCTTACAAAGCAAAAATGTATACAACAAAATGATAATCTTATCGTATCTCTAATATGATATATCGTTTACATTTTTATTTATCAGATAAAATATTCGAGCTCAGATAACACGTGTGAGATTTCGCTAGATGTTCTGTGTTTCAAAATATATATCAGAGAGATCGAAATAAATACTCCGCAACAATATAGTAATGCACTCATAATACTAATTACTTGCAAGCTGTGTAATTTCATCCCTCCGTTCTCGCACCCGCGACCAACATGCCAATTCTTTCGAGCATCACGTCGTAGGCGCAGTTAACCGGCGAGCGTATGCCAGTAATCACGATTAAGGTGCTTCCCATCAACGAGTGGCGTTAACTACCTGCCGGTCCAATTTGTGGCAAATCCGCGAGCGCTTACCTCAAACTCGCTCGCCACCGGTCGCCACTCTGTGGCGTAATAGCGCCACATGCATAATTAATCGTTGCGCTGATATGTCGACGTGTGCGTTACAAATAGGGATAGCATGTGGTTAATTCATCGTGTCGGAGCGATCGCGAGCGATTGCGATTTTATTGCGCGACATTATACGCGCTTTATCACGCCGCAAAATTATCGCTCGCGATCGTTTAACCGAATTGTTGGTTCAGCACCGCAGGTAGGATCGCGAAAATTGAAAATAAACAGAAGACTATTATATCCTCGCATAATGATTTATAGCCAACTTACTTGTCGCATTTCGTCGCGATTATCTGCGCGTTACTTTTCCGGTGATTAATATTATCTTAATTACTTTACGTGTTCCGGTTGTTGTTTAAAAAAAATGACGAAGCATGTGAACATTGGCACATTTTTATTATCTCATTATACTTTTTATCATTATAACTTTGTTGAGGAAAAGAAAAATTATATGCTTAGACTTGCTTTTTCGTATTCAGTTAAATGTCGTAGTTTGATAGTTCATGGTTTTAATCTTTAAATATCAAACATCATTAATAAATTTATTAAATTAATATTATAGACGAGTTTCTGGAATAAATAATTAGGGGAGCCTCTCTCTCTCTCTCTCTCTTGCTCTCTCTCTCTTTCAAGAATTCGAGAGAGACTATTCTTAGAAAAAGAATTTTAAATATGCTACTTGCTGTTAGAGTGTGAAATAATATAAGGGTCAATTTGTCAGGAAACAAAATTATTTTCATATTAAAAGTGAATAAATTAATATTATGAAATGCCAGAGAATGAAACCTTTACTAATAAATTGAAAGAAAATGGAATTGATCCTAATTTTTTAGATAAATTTGAGTAAAAAAAGAGAAAAAGAGAAAGAAAAAGAAGAAGAATAAAGAGACTTTAGACTTGAGGTTACATTGAAGATACTCCTAGTGGCGCCATCTCTTCAGGAAGTGGCGAACCAAACTCTTGTGGATATGAGGATCGGTTAGACGATCAAGTGTTGCTGAATTGCTTCTGACTAGTTAATATAAGGTGTCTCATAAATCAAATACCAAAAGTGCAAAATCGCGTGCAAAATATTCCGCGCACACATGCACACACAACATTCGACTCTTATTCTTAGTTAATTCGATTGAATTAAATAATTTCAAAGCCTCAGCAATTCGATCAGTTCAGATTGACTTACGATTTCCTAATGGAATAAAGTCAAACATATTTCAAGTGCATACATAATCGTATTTCAAATAAAACATTATTTATTAGTTTTCAGTAAATGATTTCTAAGTTTCTCATTTCATGTTATATTGTCATGTTATAAAATTCCAACAAACACAAAGTTACGTGTTACATATCTGTTAGTTGTAATTTCCCACAATAATATAACATACATTTTATAATTAAAAGCAATATTTCAGTAATATTGCAGTAACATTACAAACATCGTAGCAATGTTGCAAGTTTCTATGAAACAATATATAGAATCGTTGGTAAATTTTAAAGCATTTCATATAGTACAGAAGCTTGTAATTACATTGCTGCAACATTGCAATATTACCGTAATATTGCTAAAAAGTTGCAATATTATTGTTGAAATATTGAAATGAATTATGCTGCATATGAGATGATAAACTGATCCCAATATAAATTATCTTATCATACATGACGATATTATTGTTACAATGCAACATACGCATAAGTCAATGACTGTACATTCTTATGCGAAGGATTTACTGAAGATGACCGATGGCCGTTGAGAGAGGAGTCAATCGCACTGCGGAAACGTTCGATATCCAGGACTCTCTGATAAAAAGCATCAAACGAAGCCGCCAGTATTCACGGAAAGCGCCGACCCTGCTGCACCCTCTTTCGAGCGTGTCCACGTCGCGTCCTTCCTGCAACATCGACCGCATTTTTTCCGTTGGCATCGATCGCAGTACGCGCCACTCACCGCGAAAAAGATTGCCCGGGGAAGGGAAAGTTATCGATAATACGTGTCCCCGTGGTTATAGACACGTTGCGGATGCGTTGTCCTTTTACGGTAGCTGCTTTTTTTTTATGGGGATTGGATGTATCCATAGGTGGCCATTGCGGGAAGAACAGCTGTCGAATGGCCCAACAGTGACCGAATATCGAACATGGATATATCGAAAGAAAAATGAGCGAGACAAACCCAGCGTAAAAAAATATTATCGCCAATTATTCATGTATGTCATACAGAAATACGATGTTCCTCGCAATTGAGGGATCTGTAATGTAAAAATACCAAGTGTAATTCCCGTAGATGTGTAGTCAGATGACTAATCAAAAATTTGCTTCAAATATTATAAGCCAATAATATAAAGCCACTATTAGAAATTTGCCTCCAGGGCGTATTCAGATTCTCATCCGAGTGTTTCCTGGATGTCATCTTTGTTTAATGTTCGATAAATAATAGAGTGATTATACCTGAGTGATACTCGAGTGAGAATCTGAACATGTAGCCCAAAAATTAGCTTCAAATTATATTCAGCCGCCATTATGTTACACCAACGCAATGTTACATCTGGTATTCTTACATCGTGGATGGATCCACATTCTCCTCGGCGTTATATATCATATATTCTGTCTTTTTTATTCGCATTATTATGCTACGTGCTGATGTGAGTTTCACACCTTTTCTGAGGCATCGTATGCACTTTCCGTCGGATCGATCACGCATCATCCACGTTCGGCAGAAAAGAAGCGAGCAAGATGCATCGCCAATCGGTAAAGAAATATAAATTTCATTTATCTTTCTGTCTTTCTTTGTCGAGTACGCGTGATTCCGAATCAAACACAGTTCGCAAACCGCGACTGGTATTATTATGTAAGAATGCGCGATTTACGTTCTTGTTGTCGCATCGTCTGCATTCCTCTCGTCGCGCGTAACCGCTTCATGATACATCTGGAATAAAAACCGCCGAGATGAAGACAAGTAGTACGATTACTGACGAAGGTTAATGGTTAATGCGTCTTCTGTGAGCATTATGTACAGAGCATTATGTACTCTTTTTAACCGCATAATACTGTCATACGTTAACATATTGCGATGTTATTGCAGAAAAAAATCGGCGTAAGTATTGCTGTTCAAATCATTATTAATTTTTTTCGAGTGCAAAGAGATTTGCAATTTTTAAATCTATTTAAATTATTATTCACAATAAACTTCATATTCAGATAAATAAATTAAGAAAACATTTAAACTAATTTTTTTTATTGTTAACGCAAAAACTAGTGCATTAATAATAATAATACTATTGTATTATATTAATAATAATACTAATACTAAAATTACTAACTTACAAGATTTGCTATTTATAAAAGTATGCATGAAGATTAAGATAATTTGGAAGCTCAATCCAAATCTATCATTGAAATATTTCCATTGAATCTTGATTTTGAGATATAAAAAGTATTTTTTTTTAATATACATCTGAAGTTTTATTAGAATTAAAGAAGAAATCAAAAGTGTCCAGTATTTAATTTTCGTTTTTTATATAACTTTATATCGCTTTCATTAAAGACCAGCAGTAGTCGCCTAGCATATTTTTGTTCCAATACCCCCTGACAACATTTTTTAATTATCTTCAAATCTTGGTGGACATATTTGATTTGTTCATTCTTTGTCAATTATTAAAAAAGAATTATATTTAAAAAATTTAATTTAATAGAATTTTTCTGATGGAAGATTCGGCCCAAAGCGCCACAAAATATATTTAAAAAATTCTTTCTTTCCTTGCACTAAAAATTATTAAAAATTTGTAAACTAGTGTTATTAATTATACTTTATTTAACTTTATTGGTATTATTGTGGTATAATATTATTGTTTATAGTTAAATTGAATATTGTAAATACGAATTGCGGGTTTTATTTATCGGGTTTTAGAAGTTAGATTTTGGTTAGGAGACTTAGCTTCTCTCATATATAATTCGTAGTAGACTGTCATTACGGGAAAGCAAGCCGGGTTTTAATGCTAGGGTCGCCCGAGCTAATTCGATTCCAAAATTCCCGACTAGGACGAAACAAAGAACAGTTGCGACGAACATTAACACACCAGCAACGACAAAATGCAGGTGGAGCATATTACGAAAGGACATTTAAAGTCACAAAATTACTGTACCAGCAAGAAAATGAAAATTCTGTTAACATTTCAGAATGCCTCGAAAGAAAACAGTATACATTATATGTAACAGTTGTTCTTTCACGCGATAGTGTTATTCCTTTTTACGTAAAAAAACGAGAAATAAAAGTAAATTTAACATTTATATTTTGGCATTAATTTCTGCGTATAATTGCTGAAGATAAATTGCATAATATTTTCTTATAAAACAATATATTAACTAATTATTCTATCATCTATTTTGCTTGTCTTTTTGATCATTCTTTTTTTATCAATGCTAAGTAGTCATAAGCTTTATTTTCCTTTTTTTTAACTGTATAAATTGCAAGCATATATTTGTGCAAAAAGTAAACTTTTTAATCATAATACTTCAAAATTATAACTTTAATTTTAAATTTTGTTTGTAATTTGGATGATCTTTGTTAGATTTCACCCTTTTAATAATTTGTCGGAACTCTCTGCATAATGTCTTATCTTTATTATATTTATTACATATTTGATATTACAATTCTACTCTTCTCTAGCTTCTCTGCACTATAAACTTTATGTATTTATAAATTTATATTTAATGATTAAATTTATGAATCGCGAATTATATAATTATGATGAACTTGCAAAGAATAATTTATTTGCATACAGTAGCAAGTAAAGTACAGTAGCAGTAAATTGTGATATCAGTCGAAATACCATAAGTTAAGAGATACAAGAAAATTAAACATATTTTTCGCTGAAAGGACGAGTAATCCTTTAAAGTAAATATGGTCGGCGAAATTACATAGCAATTTAAGTCAAAGTGTAATAAGAGACATTCAACACGTAAAACACAAACTAACGTGCGTATAACAGCGTTAGTATAACAGCTATTAGTAAACAGAATGCTTGTTTTAGTATATTAACATTAAGCAAATCATATTAAGCATATTATGACAATTCGAGAGTAATAGCTGCAGTAATAATCCGCAAACTATTAACGTCAACAAAATGTCTTTTCAATATTATATGACGTATAAGTAATTACCTAATCTTGGTGCATACATAAATGTTTTACAATAGAAAAGAATATATAAAGAAAGTAAAAAAATAACGCAGAGCATGTAGGAATGTTCATCAATTTAATATAGTTATTTAATATAGTTATTCTTAAAAATATGAATAATACGTTTTGACTTTATTATAATCTTTATCAGCTAAGAAAATTAATGTTGCGTACAAAAACATAAATATAAATTAAAATAAAAAAGATAAAAACGAATAAAGATTTAAAACAAAATTTAATGCGTACTAAATGAATAAATTAAAATAAAAATCAAAATTATAAGATCCACAAGAGTTTTACCCGAGATATGACAAATAATAAAGATAAAAAAACAAAAATAGTAAAATAAAACAATGTAATGTTATTTTCTAAGTCGATGTCAAGTCATTAAAACTGGATGTCCATAATTAAGACATACAGAGCAAAACCATTCAATTTGTGAGAATATGTTGATTATAAAATTAGCGTAATCAAAAAGCGTTGTCTAGAAAATATCCAAAAAGTATTCATAATAAAAATATTAATAATCAAATAATATGAGAAAGTTAATAATCATTAATAATCATTAATAATTGATATATGAATGAGTCAGTCAACATATTAAATTTTATGTGTCTAGACAATTAGAAAAACGTCGTCTTTAGACGTCGTGTGACTAAACATCTTATTATTACACGTTACAAATTATGTCAGCTGTTGTACTTAATCAGCGTGTAACTATAAATAATAAGAATAATAAGACACTAAAAGTCCTATTTTTTTATCTTGTGGAATTAATGCATACGTTTATTTATAACACACGACATGCGAACGTTAACATTTAACATACTTATTGGACATAAAAATTCTGGTAAAAATAATTTTATTTATTTAAATTCGACGATATATGAACGTTTCTTAATGCGAGATTAAAATTACGTCTGTTCACACTGGTTCAAAATTATAATTTCGATAATGCAACTATTTATATAATAGCTGTATTAAGATATACATGCTAGTTGTACGTTGCGTATAATACCTATTGATTAGTCCTCGCTATTTTTACCTCGAATTAGTCATAAAAACGAACAACGTTTACATGTACTATGATAATATATTTACGACGACAAAACCTTTAACTGCACCTTTAATTATGTCTAAACATTTTCATAAACTTCAATTCTTTTTTTTTATTCATTTTTTTCATTCATTATCTATGGCTTATACATTTTATAATTTTATCTGATGAATAATTTTTTATGACACATGAGCAGCATCATTTAATATTCTAATTAAATAAGTAAAATGAAATAGAAGTTTTATCTCTCAAGAAAATATCTTTAAATATTATATATGATAAGCAAATTATACACAACCCTAAAGTGCATTTTAGAGCTCAACCAATACGTGTACTCTATTATGTATTTATATAAATGAATGTAAATGTATTTATATAAATGAAAAATAGCATATAATAAAAAAAATGTCACGACTTATCATATCTTTTGTCATATGTTATCGATCACACATAAACTTGATAAATTAGACTTGATTAATGATGATTTATTTTTGTAATCGGAAGTGATATGTGTTAATTTAGAATCTATAGTTTAGAAATTACAAATCAAATCGAAATATATTCAAAATTCATTATCAGCATTGAAAATTTAAGTATACTCAAGGTCAACATTTACAGAATGGAATCGTGGAGCACATCTAAAATTTAGATTAGTGTGGAAATCCATATTCAAAAAATTAAAGAATTAGATTGAAAATCAAATATAACACAAAAGCTAACAATCAAACAACTTGCCCAATTACATATTCATAAGGCTATATTGCATATGTTCCATAAGGATATAGCAAAGAATATAGACGATAACTTTGAAGCAATGAATGAATCATTGCACGAATCGACGGAAAGTGATAAATTTTGCAAGAGATCATCACTTCGTAGTCTGATTATCTATTTTTCTCCTCTCCTTCAATCAATCAAAATTTCCTCATCCATGCGGGAAGCCTGGCTTGAGTGTACTATAGATTTTTAGTGCAGTGGATTTTGAAACATAGCCTAGAAGAATAATATCTAATTGTAAGTGAAAATCGATAAGATAGTATGATTTCAAATGCAATACAGTTAAAAAAAAATAAAATTTGAATCCAAATTCAAGGTTCAATTTTAATAATTTTGATCTCATTATTTAGAAATTACTAAAGGAAACCATCAAACAGGAAAACTGAACTTGAACCTTAAAAATTAAATTCAAATTTAATTTTCTTCAAATTTATACTGTGTTTGAAATTGTACTACCTTATCCTATCGCTTATGATAGAAAAGTAATACATCTCAAAAGTAATTTTTCAAGAAAGCATTTTTTACATTCTAAATTGAAAGAATGTTTTAAAGAACTTTTTTAAGGAAAAGTCTTTAGAGCTGTTATTGACTCATATTCATAGATTTTTATTTTTAAAAGAACATTTTAAATATAGACTTAAGATGTTATAAGCTAATCACAGAGCTATATTAGCATCTTATAATAGTATAATTCGTTCTTATTTTAAGAAATATCTTGTAAGATATTTCTTAAAATAAGAACGAACTATGAACTTTTAATTATTTGAAAATTGTTAATTTTTTAGTTGTATCACTTTTTTAGAACAAGCGATACATACAATATTGATTTAAGTCTTCCAAATTATTCGTGAAGTATGTATTCATTTGCACCAAATAATTTATGTACAATTATCGATTTTAGTATCGACGTCATACCTAATAATAGCACAATGTTACAGTCGCAATTATGGTGATAGTGGCGTAAACTCGTAATTGTGCATAATGATAAGACATATCGTATGCGTATGTACGCATATCAAATGTGTATATGATAGATTAGGAAACTGGAACATTTGGAACGATGGTCATTTAGTTAATTGCCGGGCATTGTGCTATCGGAGACTTAACCTTGACAACACAACCGGATAATCATTGTAATTAATTTATGATAGAAAAAGTGCAATAGTGCACTTTCCATATTTTTCAACAGCGACATTTTTCGAACTATATAAGGCTAGACAACGAAATCTTGATGCTGTGTTATATCTAATCTCCTTTTCGGGGATCATTCACAGCCGATTATTAGGAATCTTCCGGTTCCGCGACAAGCCGACATAAGCAGAACAAAACTATAACCATATCAAGCAGTGACCATAAAACATTCCCGCTGAGCGCGTATACGCCCTGCTTGATTTCAAATCCTTGGAAGGCCTCACTATTCACCTTGATCTGAGAGCGGTGCGTGTCGTATATATTTATTGAGACAGTAAACCGCAATTATGCCCACCATAATCGACTAACTAACCGCCGCATCGTCTTCGTTGCGGATCACAAATTTTTTGGATCGGTCTTCTCGCTTTCCTTGCCTCGTCAGCTTTTTTCTCAATCTTATTTCCTTTTACCATCGAAAGACGAGAAAAATCTGTACGTAAAAATCTGATTATTGACGCTTAATAAACGATTATTCTATGATTAATTTGTAAGCTTTTATAAACCGATTAGATAGTAATTTAATTTAATTAACGAAAATAATTAAAGAAATTTATTAAGAGGAATTTTATAGAAATTTCCATGAAGAGAAAATTAAAAAAATTAATGACAATTGCATTTTTATTATACATGCAGAATACATACATACAAATTTTGCAAACACAAATTGAATTTTTAATCAATTTTTCTTGATATTGTTATTGTCTTTACAATTTACTAATTAATCGATTTTTTAATTTATAACAGGAGAATGAATTCGCGCTTATTGTTTTTTTTTCCTAAAGATAAGATCGGCGAACTTTTAACACGAAAGGTAAGTAAACAGCCGCAAGACGAATTTAATGGATAATGTCATACTAACAACGAGATAGTCCGAGGAAACACGAGCCTCGCCACGATCCGCGGCTCCGCTCGGCTTCGTCCAACGGATTTAATGATTATTACCGCGCCGATGATTGCGCCATAAAACAACATACTGCGGTACCTGGAACTCCGTGGCGATGGAACTTCAGCTAACCGATCGTATAACCCCTGAACGATAATAAAGCTGCCTCGGTTTCCGGATATTGTGCAGGCTACTTGTACATCATGAAACGCATATTCATAACGCCGTTAATGTGATTCGAAATGTGGATCCGTTACAGCACAATATATAGTGCTAGACCATTAGTCATCGAACTCACTCGTCATAGGTACTGCAAACGGTCGCCATAGTTCTTGGGAGTCCTCGACACTTTGCCAACGGCGTGTCTTGCTCCTTTGTTGTATGTACAGCGACCGTGCACATTCTCTCTTCACTCCCATTAATTAATTCTACAGCGTACACGGCCGCTCTCCTGTTTTGAGAATGAGGAGCGCGTCCCTTGTGCTGTATCGCTATTCTACAACATCCGTTCTGCATTAATTGAATACGCTTGCATCTACACGCGATATCCCATTCGCGGCCTTTGCTTACGCGTGGCTAAAATTCATGTTTCTGAAAAGTTTCATTTATTCAGTTTCAGATTTATTCACTTCTTTTCTTTCTTCACCGACGATAGAATTTACCGCGTTGCGTGACACGCGGAAACAACGTGAAGACTGAACAAAGATGTGTATAGATGGATCCGCGCGCGCGCGGAATATGTATGAATTAGATTATTTTTTATGTTAAATATTTTTTGGCAATATTAATGTTATTTGTGGAAAAATTTTTATTCATGTAAATTTAGTGAACAGTATTCTTTATTATTGAGTATTATAATTTTTAAAGAGGATAAATTAAGAAATCAAATTTTAATTAAACATTTAAGGTAAAAAAGTAATGTATTATATTAAATAAAAATCTTTTGACTCAAGTAAAAAAGAAGATTAGGTATCTAAACGATGTAACTGATAGTCTTGAAAACTGTATATTTAAAATATCACGAACTTTTTGTGAAATGTAGTCTTAATATTAAAACAATCAGCACTGTCATTCGCTCACAAGTATCTGGCCAGTAAGACACGAACGCGACTAGTCGTTCGATAAACAATGTCGCCACAGAACAAAAGTAACTACGGAGGAGCGATCCATCGCATGTTTAACGAAGCGCAGCCGGTATTGCGGTGGACAAAGAGCGGCAATATCGCGGGAAGCTATGACGAGACTAAAGGAATGAGAACGAACTGCGGCTAAAGAGGGCATCGCCGGTTATAGAAACAGTCTCAGTGCCACAAGAAACTGACTAACTGGTAATTAGCATATTCCCGGAATATTTTGGAAGCACGCGATGTCCGACCGCTCGTGATCTGTGAAGTCTCGCGATCGTTAGAATTCCAACGAGAGAGAACTTTGTCAAATCAGACAGATGCAGTCGTTACAATTTATTGTATATAGGAACCGTTCAATACGAAGCAAAAAATAACTTTAAAGAAAATAACATAAATATAATATTTGACAGAAATATAAAAATGTCTATAGAAATTTATGTGTACGCAGATAATAATTTTATATATTAAATATTAATGGAAATTTTACTTTTTAATCTCAAGTAACATATGTTTTACTTCTGATAACATTTGCCTCTTAAATTTTTTGCAATTTTTTACTTCAATTTATAACCCATAAAATTACCTCGAAAAGGAATTTTAATTTCCATGTAATTTAGCACACATTTCTCCAATTTATACGCCTACATTGACCATTTAGCTACTAATTATTTTACCGACGAAACATGGCCGTAGATTTCACAAGAGCCTTCGAACTAACGCCTCCTTTCATCGGAGGATTGTCCCCTCTTTGTCTCATCGATGCAAGCGATCTTGCAAAACCTGTCGCCCGTAGATGTACTGCTTTGCTTCGAGGGATAAACCTTCTTTCACCGACCGTAACCGATTATTCATGCGTGTAATTGGATCTAATTGGACATCGATCTACGTATGATCTTCCTGCGTTGTCCGTCCCGCGACTTTGATCCACCACTATCGGGGGCCAGGAGAATTACTTGCGACGTTGGATTATTACAAGATTAATGACACGATGACTCAATTAGACAACGGCGACGTGCTCACGGAATTCAGACGCCTCAAAATCAAATCCTACGCCATTTACGCCTTCGGCTTTACGCAACGGTTTCGTAATTCATCTGATGTAACGTATCCTATTTTCCGATTTATTTATTACTAAAGAGAGATTAATTATTGTTTTAAAACGCAATTGAAAGTATAAGAAATCATTAGAAGCATTAATCCAATTTTATTTTTTCTTTAATGAACATGAAAAAAAATACTGAATAATCATTTCTTTTAATTAAATAACGAACGAATCTTTGTAATAAATTATAGTTATTTTTCTTAATTAAATGATGGAAATTTTTATTGTAATAAATTACAGTAATTTCTCTTAATTAAATGACGGAAAAGTTTTTATTGTGATGAATTTACATATGAAGAAAATGATATCTGGATCGAATAAATGTATCACATATAACAAATGTGTACATGGGTCAAAAAAAGTCGAAGATAAACTTGAAAAATGCAAATATATACCTGCATTAATTGTAACGTTTAATTCATGTCACATCATTGTCATAGTATATCATTACACAGAAATTTATACGCAAGATTACTCCCCAGTGTAATTGCCATTTGTATACGCGTAGGCGAGACGGATAGCGCTCTTTCGCACGCGTGGAAGAGCATAGCTCGAATCTAACGAGCAAATACAGATCGTATCAGCCATTATGGCCGCTCTATTACGGTGATTAAGCTGTGCTCGCGTATAATCGTGCGAGTCACGGAGTATTGTCCGCGAAGTGTCGCCGTACTATCTCGTCTCGTCTCTGGAACGGAGGTGTGACGTATCGTCTACAATCACTTTTCAAAGTATCTCATATGAATGCAATGTCTACTCGCTCTTATCTAGTAAGTCATGATAAAATAAAATTTTGTTTATATGAAATGTTACAAAAGAACTTACACGTATTTCAAGATGTGATTGCGTATATATTTTATTTAATATTATTTATTTAATACAAGTAAAATGCCATGTGAGGATATTAGTGCGCAAATTGTGTTTGTAATGCGATAGGTAATGTACAACTAAATGGGATGTATTTATCAAACAAAGTTAAAATATAAGCAAACGTTTCAAGGTTCTAGTCCGCAGGATTTGAGTCTTCTCCAGTATGAAAATCAAATACAAACTATATTTATTTAGCAAAAATATTTAATAACTTCCTGTGAATTGCAAAAATCAAGTTAACAATTTTTCATTGAGTAGTACATGTACGCACAAATTCAACAAAATATTATCTTGAGGAAAAATACAATTTTGATCCTAAATGATGAACGTGTTTAGCACAGGTATTTGTCTAGTCGAATGTTTGATAATTGGGGATTGCGTTTCTCACTTTCGACGTTTCGTGAGCTCGATTCGCTACTGGATTACCGGATGACCGTTTATTTGCCGCAAAAGGAATAAGATCCTTCGGTTCGATTTACAAGCCGATAATTTTGTAGCTCGCACTCTTCTGGGAAAAACGTGGTGATCGCTTTCACTCTGTGCCATTTACGATTGGTTCAAGGTTCTCGTTCTTTACTTTTTCCTGTCCCCGTGCTGCACCTGCAACATGAAAAAACACGGAAACGTCATTACGATTCTGGAACTGCGCAGATCCGATGCCAATAAGAGCGAACACGAAACGCGCAGAGGGTGGACAAAGATATACAAAAAAAGGATTCTCATCAGAGAAATACTCATCAGACAAAGATATATAAAAAAAAGGATTCTCATCAGAGAAATACTCGAGTAATAATACAGATGGAAGTTCAAATTTGTGTTTAAATTACAATATGCATATTAATTCCAAGAATTCAAAAGTGAATGCAATTTATTCGAATGTAATGAGTAATTAATTGCAATGTTAAAAATGTATCATTTATAATTTCTGATATATGTACTTCTGATATAATTATATATTTCTTAGGCAAGCTCGCATATGTACTAAAAAAAAACGAAATTTATTATTTCTTATGTATATATACCGTCCTATATCTCGTCTTACGCATTCAATGCGGCAATTAAGTTGCGCTATTTTGCGCAATTTTGTTCAGTAATTGTGCATTTTTTTTTATCTGCGGAGCGATTAATCAGATCCTACGTAGCAGAATTAGTGGTCGCGAAAAAAAAACTCTTACGTTCATGAAGAAAATTATACGCGTAACGCGCTCGAGAGCGAGCGAGCTGACCGCGCGGCAAAAAGAAAATGCGACTTTGAGGGAAAAACGTCCGAGCCGATATGGTTTGCACTGGAAAGGAAAGGTGGCAGGTGATATGGCACGCGATACGAAAATTACGGTGGCATCGATCAATACATGCAAAAATCGACAAAGGGGCAGCAGGCGCATCAATGGCGGCGATGCTAATTTTCAGTGTCCGCTCGCACGACGTTTTAGCATTTACCAAGAAACCTTGCATGCACGTGTGTTAGCTTCCCAAAAAAAAAAGAAACAAGATTCCACGGAGAAGTAAGTGAAACCAGCGAGAATCGACCTGACCACGTGCGTGTCCTTACAATGTATAGCATCGCTTTTTTTTAGATTTATAATGGTCGCTGATAAACGCGCTGTTGTGTTCCCCCCCTGATCGGAATCGCGGTTAGAATATTTTAGCGACGATACGACACGCGAAGGTTGCACTTTAATAATCAAACAAATTGTCTGTAAAATTTATTAGTCGGATCCGCGTTAATGAATAAACGTGCAATGGGTTAATGTTCCTTAATTTAGTAATTATACGGATCGATCCTTAATTTACGATAATTGTATGTCCCGATAGTGAATGATGACAGTACTTTTTACATTTAATTTGCAATTGAACTTTTCTTTGAGGAAAGGAAAGAATTGCAAGACTGCGGTGTCCGATAATGTCGTTCGCTTCAATACTCAGGACGATTTCACAATTATACGGAAGCGATAAATCGCCAATTCAAAATGACAGCGAAGAGCTGATAAAGACACCATTTTATCTTCGTGTACAATTTACGATTAAACTCGCCGATGATAGACCAGGTGAAAATTGCGACCTGATCGAACCGCGGGCATAAAGCACGCAAGCAACGCATTGTCACGTGATTGTTACGAATCATGCTATCTGCAACAAAAATCTGGTGCTGATTTTTCTGCTTATATTACACAAGCCATATCTAATTTCATAACTTTTTAATAAAAAATTGTCGATGTCGCGTTCAAAATTAACAAACTGTAGCACAAACATGATGCTCGTTGATTATCCAAATAGATATTATTATAGTTTAATAGTTTTTCCAATCATAATGCGCATTATTAAAAATTTGCATAGCGAAGAATTCGTATCGATGACCTAAATCATTGTATCGTGCGACAAAACTCACGTGCAATACCAGGTAGAAACTAGTATACAGTGATTATTGTTGAACATTTTAGCAAAAGATCGTTTAATGACAAGTGTACTTGAATTTAAAATGCATCAAGAATGCGCATTGAGTGTAATAATTGTAAATGCGGCAACTCGCTACATTGGAAATTACTTCTGACCTAAGTGTGTGATTTACCAAGGTGGGTGTGCAAAGCCGCTCTACTCGACTCCGCGTCTAAAGGGTGATCATATGCCACCCTCGTAGAGAAACCCCTTTTTCATTGCATATGTCTACCACGGTTATCCTATAGTCGCGTTGCAAATTACTAACTGAACGGATTAACGGAAGCAAGGAAGCTTCGTTGGCTTCTACTAATTGGTCATTTACATTTTATGCTCCGAGTGGCGGTATACCTAATGATCAGTCTATCAAACGTCGATGTTGTCGCACCATTTTAATTATTGTTTTAGACTCCCATTCCTTTTCTACCGATAATATCAAACAAAAGAGTTTTGTAATTTCTCGCGGGAAAATTGCAGGGTATATGGAGAAGATTCCCTCGAGGGTCGGAAAACTCAATATCCACCTATTGTCTGCGATTAATTCGTAATTAATAAGTAGCGAATATACAGTAGAGAAGCTTACAGCAATATTGCTGGAACGTTGCAGTATTGCTAAAATGATTTATATACAAACGAAAATCTGTATTTTTTAAATACAATAGCTTATATATGAGATTGCGTCTTAGAGGAACTTATAGCAATAAAAAAAATCAATAAAAAAAAAAATTTGTTAATCTTTGACAGGGATGAGATTTTATATATTTTAGTGACGTCACTGTCCATTAAAAACTTTTTCTTTCACTGCGACACATAGATATTAGATTAACTTTTTCCTTTTTAATTTCATTGCCTAATCTTTTTATAAAATATATAATTCTTCAAAAATATATAATTCTCGCTTTATATGTATATTTTTTATCTCGTATCAAAATATTTCAAATACGAATTTCGACGAGTGCAAGAATAACAAAGACACCAAGAGACATACGGCTGCGAAAGAAAGAAGAGAAAGAAAATTCAAAGAAGAAAGAGGAGGAGCAGGAGGAAGAGGAAAAGAAGATGGTAGAAGAAGGAGAAGAAATAGCCTAACGCCGATCGAAGAGAGGGAGCCCCACCTCTTGCGAGAGTAATGCCGTGCCGGGACAGGCCCGTCGAATGTTAAGGAGACGCGGGGAGCGAGCATAAACCTCGTCTAACCGTACCTCACCTCCACTCTCGGAGGCCGCTGCGCGGCCGGCGATCCCGTGTATGATTTCCAGCCGGTCTGCCATTGGTTGGCGGGTCCGTGCGCGGTTACCGCCTTCGCCATTAAACAAAACGCGCTGCCCGAAGAGGGATCAAATTAAAAATCGAAGGGGTTCGGGCCCTTTGCAGCGTGTTTTCGGCCTTGCCACGGCATTGTTGCGATTCGCATGCTCCTTTTGCGAGCATCTGCTTGTTTGACTACGACCCTGCAATCGCACCTGCAATTGTTCCCTACACACATGGCTGCGTGAAAAACATTTTCAGTACACCATTGATGAAATGACATGATAAACAAACATTGTAACGTTATATAATTTATATAATTTATAAAATTTGAGACTCTCCTTGTTGCACCCTTTGACTGATCACCTTGCGATTTTTTATTGTACTTGACAAAATGATTTATTCTAACATCACTGAAGATGGCTCGAAACGTTCGATTATGTTGCAATTATCATGTAAGATTTTGAAGTACATAGCTTTATTATTAGACATGAATTGTTAAATACTCTCAATTGCCGAATTTAACTATCTTTATTGCTATTATCTCAAGAGTCCAAATTTATACTTCATTTTATTGATAATTTATATGTAATTTTATAATAATATAATTTTAATAATTCAATATAACATTATCGATGACTTAAATTTTCCAAGATAATTAACCTTTTGCACTCGAATGAGGACCCTCAGTTGCCACTTGGCAGCAACAACTCGAAGGTGAGTGAGAGGCGACAATGACTGTTTATGTTTAACATCTGGGCGAACTTCAAAGTATAAAAATGTAATGATTTTATAATGTTAATTATTTATATTTCATTTTATGTCAACTAAAAGAAATTTATCAAATTTTAGTGAAAAATGCAAAGGTAGGTGTCAAGTGCAAAGCTTTTTCATTGCCAACTTATATCTTCATTGCATTTATGATGTTAACTTTTAAAAATAACTATTCATAGCAACTTGTATTTCTATAGCTGTTTCTAAATACGAGTTGTTTACGCTACATCGCATATAACATCGTGATTGAAAGTGCAGGTTGAGTCGATCGTGACCAACGCATTCGGAGCATAACGCGATTACAACCGCGTACAACATGTATACAGCTTTGAAAATTCATGTTGGCATTCACAGAATACAGCTTCATTCATATTTTACTTATAATTAGTAATTTAAATACTCATTCAGCCTGAGATCACTTATTCGTTTTTTATTTAAAAGTGTTTACAAAAGGATTTTTATATGTGTGTTCGAGTAATTCTTTTATTTATAATTGTTTAATATTTTTATATTTATATTCTTTACCCAATGAGAGTAGCCTAGACTGACTTTTACTGACAAGTACAAATGAACTCAATAAATATCAAATTCTCATCGGGATGATCAGAGAGGGACGGCACTACTATCGCGCTGAGAAAAAACGCAATACCGATATCTCGATATCTCTTAGGTTAAATCGTGGGGTTAACTCTCCCCCGCTCTCTCTCCACTTCCTTCGCGTACGATGCGCCGGGTCCAGGGAACAGGAGGTGGCGGAGAAAGAGGGCCCAGCATTGTTCGCGGACAATGTAAGCATGTCCGGAACAAAGAGCGGTAATCGACCTGTGTAACATTTATAACGTAATGGGAGGGCCCCTCTGGCCCATAATAATATCAATTACTGGGCACGCGGTGGAGCGAGGGAGATACTATGAGGATGGAGAATACATCGGAAGGAGAACCGGCGAGCGCGGGTGGAGGGCCTTAGATCGAGGGGAGCGGATCGGCGACGCGGATTCGCAGATCTGTCGGGCAGAAAATTGACGACGAGACCCTCTCTGCCTCCTCCGGCCGACCAGCTGTCTTCGGGATCGTAAGAGGACGCCGTGACGCACTCGTTAGGCCTCGTAATCGGAGAGTAACAAGATTCGCGTGTGAAGCACGACGACTTCGTGATTCCTGATTGCCCCAATGGTATCCTGATAATACGCTATGGCTACCTAGATTTTTTCGATAATGGTCTCGTACGATGGTCTCTTAACAAGAACGCGTGTTAACCCGCTCTTTCACTATATTTGAGAATGCAATCTATTACGTTGTATATCTTGTTTATCTTGTTTACCATTATTGTTCCAAATCATTTTTTGGAGACGTTAATGGATTTTATAAGATTTTTACGCGATTTTTTAAATGTATACACAATCTCGATAAATTGCTATTTTCAACAGGAGATTATAATATTAAGGAACGTATTAATTAAGGCAGAAACTTGGCGTCGGTATTTTTTCATGTATTTTTGTAAAGGTTCAGAAATTATGTGCGGAAATTAGAATACGATACTACGAAAAGATCACGAGATGATGATCCGTCGCCATGATTATTAGCATTAGGCGCGTCTGTCGCGCCTACGAATTTTGCGAGATCGTTTTTAGGGTTTCTGAGCTCGACCGATGTTGTTCGGGGCAGGTGGGGAGCGGCGTGATACCGGTCGAGAGTATCATAGTTTTATTCTTTCCACGACCGGGGAAAAAATGTAATTGGCTTGACCGAAATCTACTCCGAGGGTGGAGGAGACCGCGCGAACGGGGGATGCATAGGGATGTGAACGAGGGAGAAAAAGCGCGTGTGCGAACGGGGCGACCTCTCGTAATAACAATGATTAGGACGACGAAGCGATCCGCGAAAAAACGAATAAGAGGAGATGGAGAGGGAGTTGTGCAACGAAGCACCTTCAGCTCCATTCTAAAATGGCGGCAAACAGGGAGGCTCGCGTGAAACGCTGTTGTGTAATATTTTTTGGCTGCAAAATAATATCCTTATTCTATTATCCAGAAATATATTTATTTCAATTGCACGTATAATCACATGATTTTATATAATTTTTATGATTTCCAGATAATAATACTGATAGCACTATGTCTAAAATCGAGACATAAAACGTTTTTAAGAAATCTTATGTCTTGATTTACATGCTGTTTAGGACTGTAATCAAGATATTATTGACCTAGTCACGAATATATATACTTTTGATCGTACTTGTGCTGCAACATAAAGACTTTGTGTGCCACTTAAAGAAGAAATAGTATGCATTTTTATTTTTGTCAAAATAAAAAATTATATAATAGAGAAATGATACATAATAGATAAATAATACATAAGAAGAAGCTTTCTCTAATAGGTATCGTTTTTTTAAAAAAATTTAATAATAGATATAAGTATTAAATTGGTTAGAGATTAAATATTTTATTTAGAGTATTAAATTATTAGTGCTTTTAATATCAAAATTGTTTATATATGGTAATTAATTATAATTAATCACCATATATAAACAATTTAATCCTTATAATATTATATTCTCTAAGAGTTCACTCTGTTAAATTTATATATATAGTGTCAAATTAATTTTACTCGCCACTGCTCCTACTAAATATATCATTATTTTATACTAAAACGATAATTAAATTTGATACGATACATTGTCAAATTGACAATGTATAGTCAAATACAACTATTGTTTTAATATAAAAAATAATGATCTGGCAGTCAGCAGTAATGGGGAATGCATATTTTGTGTTCTTTTGCTTTCGTACCCTTCGTGGTCCGGAAAAAAGAGAAGCATTCTTATACTATACTATAACGTATGCATATGATTTTCTGCATCTTCTCTATTTCCTCTATTTCCTCCCTTTCCGGGAGTCATTAAAAATCCACTCCGCCCGCCGCTACGCAATTTCGGACTTTTCGTGAAGTGCACGTCGAAAAAAAAAGCGCTGGCAAACGAGCGGCCATAGTTATGTCACTATTAAAAACGCATTAATCCCGAAATCCCATGCTTCGGCATCGCCGAGCGCTTTATACCGACCGTACGACATAAACGGCCGGAATTCCAATGTTGCGCCCGCCGCGTGCACTCTATCCAAGATAGCGGTGCAACGTTCGCGGTGCTATTACCGCATTCGCGTTTTTGCTCACGCGTATGTTGAAGAAAGCCACATTGATTTCGTTGAACGCATCATTGTGGTGAGGATTCACGCTGTGGTTATCATGCCATTTTCCATAAATAAAGAGTAGCGCAATACGTGAAACTAGTAATAGTGTGTTGTAGTATACAATGTAATGTCTTAAGATTACATTGAAATATGATATAAACATTACTTGTTCTTCGAACTTCTGTAATATGAATTTACACATTATAAACAATATTCAAGAGATATAAAATAAAAATAAAAATTTTTTTTTTATTAATGTGAATTATGACATTAATAATGATATTTATAAAACATACAATTTATATTAATTGAATATATATTCAATAGCATCTAAGAGAAAATATAAACATGTCTATATTTTGATATGTAAAATATATTTTAGAGGTAATAACTTATACTATATTTTAATACGAATATAAAATTTTGTTTTGTTTTAACAATATTTAACGAGAGGAACTTTTGGGAATTCGAGGAGAAGTTTGCATTTGTCATCACGAGAATTCAATGGCATTGTTCCGCACTTAGGATTAAAAGGCAGCGATTCAGTCAACCCCGACGAGGGATGGCGAACGAAATGGATGCAATATTACGAACATCATTGACAACGAGAGAATAACGAGCGACGCGGGAAAGGGGCTTCTAAAGCTCCGTTCGTCGCTAATGGCACTTCTCCAACCAACGAGAGGGAGATTTTAAGTTCATTTCGCGGGAAAACTGTTGATTTTCGCCGAACGAGGAATTACTTTCCTCGCATCATCTCTTAAATTATTGATCGATTGTCGAATAAAAAAATCTTTGTAGCACAATTTATTGGCACAATATATCTCCAATACATGTCAATTTTTAACCAATGTATCGCCAATGAATTGTGTTATTAGGGAAGAATTTACATCATAAAAATTGCTTTAAATCAAATTGGAATAAGACAACAAATTAATATATCTTATATCTAAAATTGTTGTCATGTAATGTTTTTTAATATTTAAAAGAATTTTATTACTTGAAATGACATATACATCATCTTTTTAATATTACATATACAATTGATATATTATACAGTTGATTATACAGATTATTAAACGTAATATAAAGTTTTAAAATGTTATGACAAATATTAACTGTCAACAGAATTTTCTAATATAGAAAAATAAACGTGTAAATGCAACGCAATAAATAAAGTCAAGGCTTTTTTAAAACTAGCAAATGTTTATTAACTACATTTGCTCGATTTAAAAAAAACCTTGACATTCTAATTTATTAGAATTTTCTAATACACAATATATACTAAATTATACTTATGAGACCCATCAATTGGCTTTGAATTCCACGAAATATCACAAAGAACCAATAGAAAATAGCATTTAAATCTAGGCGACCGTCATTTCGTCGAACCATTTTTAATAAAATCGTGGCATAAAATGACGCTAAATAGTCCTCGTAGTCACTTCCCTCTCCTTAATGCTAATGATGCATCCTGTAAAAAAAAAATATCATGCTAGCCACGAGATTTTGATACAAGGAGAGTAAAAAGACGAAGCGTCGGTGGAATCAGGAGCGGAATCAAGAGGGAGCGCGACGAGAGACACCCTTCTGTGTGCCTAATTCGATCGAAGGCTCATTATGATCTTAGAGCTCGTCCCGGCAAACCTAGCATTAGTATAAACATGGATCGGGAGTACCATTATCCGAGCCGCGGCGGTGGCCCGTTTTGAATACGAAAGGAGCAGAGATATTATGTTAATTGGCCGGACGATATTACAATATGCGATCGGCCGCGTTGTTCCCTTCCCACAAGAGCCTTTTTCAGATTTTTCGCCCACGTATAAAGTCGCTTACGCATATATATGTATCTCTTTCGAGAAAGCAATATTATAATTAAAAGAAAAGGACAAATTAATAAACGGAAGAAGAACGCCGGCGTCGGCGCATCACAGTATCTCATGAATATTTATTTGGGTCAGACTTAAATAGTTCGAGGTAGCCTTTTGACGCTTCGTTAAGCGTCCGACAAAGGGGCCCGTCCATCGGTCGTGCCCTTTTTAACTTCTACAAAGTAATTAGACATCGCGAAGACGTTCCACCTAGTCGTCGCCTAACTCGCGGTGTCTGTTCTGTCGAATCCAGGAGTGAATGCGCGATCGATTTTGGAGTTGTCGAATCGAAACAAGGATAGTCTGATAAGAGATAAAGGGAGAGAGAATATCACCTTGAATTCATGTTACCTTTCTTGTCTCGTCTTTGCAGATTAAGGAAATCTAAATTGCAGCGAAAAGAGTTAGCTCGGTCAGCGATGCTGATTGAAAATATTATGTCTTTGATAGATAAAATATTTCTCGTTTAAGATATGCGTAAAATAAATGCATCATGAATCAACAAATTATTCACGATCATACCGTTAATTCCATTAGTTTAATCGGATTATACTATAATTCTAACTTCCGGTAATTACATGATACATTACATGATATTAGAGAATATCAATTTATCTCGCTCTTCAACACACAATTAACATGTATTAAGGCAGAGTTACATATTTTTTCATACTTATATAATATCTTCATATTGTTGCATATTATTGAAAATTGCACACGAAATAGTTTTTCCACGAGAATTCCTTTAAAGGTAGGAGAAATACAGATTATATGGAAACAATGTTACGCAACAAACAATGTCACGTCGAGTAATGATTATATACGTTAAATTCCTAGAAGTGATTTCTGCATCGCTTTCTGCGGATCAACGCGTTCTCGCACGGGGCTATCAATTATTGAAGTAACTTTAATTACAATCACATACGTAACCGCCGCGGCAAATATATCCGCGATCTGTACTTACAATTACATCACGAATTGTATTCTCTACCCGTTGAGAGAGCTAACGCGCGTAATTTTAGGTCTTGTTGCCTCTCTCATTGGTTATCTCTCAGCATTATCGAAGTAGCAATCATTTTCAAATGTTAGTGCGAAACAATCCCCGCGAATTAAAGTCATAATAATATCGATTGAAAATTACTGACATTTCCGATTAATCCTTTCATCAAGAACAATTACATTTCATCGAAATTAATCCTCGTTCTCTATAAATAACATTTTACTATCTGATCATCAATATATAAGAAAGACCATTAATCACGAAAAATGTCACGCAAGCAATCAATTTAATTTAAATAGAAAGAGTTTCAAAATCCTGATATTTAAATTAATTGATTAGCTTTATTCAGGTAACAAAATATTATTTTAAAATATTATAATAACATTAGATATAATTGAATTTATTTATACAATATATAATACTAATCTCTCTTTTGTCTCATTAAATTTTTTTTCGTTCAATTGTTGACACATTAAAATTTCTTTTTGTAAAAGGAGATATATTATAAAAGTATGTATCCTCTCGCGAAAATTGCGCAGTGGCTGTCTTTGAGTTCGAGCGGATTATATGGATGGCAGAGTTGAATGAAGGGTGTAGGAGGGTTCGGCTACTGAGGGATCGTTGTTGCCATGGTAACACCAACCCCGTCCTCTGGTCGTTTGCCATTTCCCCCTTTCTCCGAGAGGGATTCCTCCGACCGTCAGGGAGGGCGCGATCCATATCTGCTAACGTTTGAATGGCCATTTTGTGTCTGTATTTGTCGAAGAATAATTCAAATTCAAAATGCTGGCAGACTTATTATTGATCTCGATTAATTGCGAATATTTTTATTTGTTTTATTTTCTTAATGTTTATATTGCTAAGATAAACGTGCTAATAAAAGTTTGATACTCTGTTTTATAGTATATTTATTTCGATTGATCTTTAATAAAAAATTATGATAATATTTAGACAGAATATAGCCAGCCAATTTTATTTCTAATTCTACTACAAATAAATTGCAAAACTTTTGAGATCTTTAATATTGTAATAATTTATATTTTAATGTCAACAATTACTACTACTAGTAACTTACAGAGAATTATTTGCGTTAAAAATTGACAAATGGAGTAAAAACATAAATTTTATTTATAACAATTTAATATTGAATAAAGAAATACTGCAATTAGAAAAAATTTTTCTGACTGTTTGGTTATTTCCATGCAGTTATTTCCATTAATGTAAACAGTAAATTGTTTCTGCATAAAGTATAAATATAGAGTGCGATAATACTAGGCGCATCGTAAAGCAAAAAGTTAAGCTTCGCACATAAATGGTGCGTACAAAAGAACCCGCATGTCAAAGTTGACTGGGAAAAATTCTGAAACAAAGAACGAGGAAGCGGTGATTAAAAACAATGTTGCATGCTACTTCGTAATTGCGTGTTTTCGTATTTATATAATCTTCACTGAGCTCTCCGACTTCGTAATTTATACACAGTGATGATACACATGGCCTCTGAGTATTATTTGATGCACTTGATACACATCGCGCTGCACGCCTTTTAATATCTGAAGCCGCGGCTGCGGAAACAGAGAAAAAAGAATCTAAAATTAAATTGCTCCACGTGTTGAGCATTTCAAGCTTAGAATTTCATAATGGCACAACAACGGAAACGCCAGAACAGTGTATCCCTGATTTGTTTGCGCCAATCAAAAAAATTTTACTCGATATAAATGTACATATAACGATACATATTTCAATATTATTAAAAAAGAAATGAAAGCTTCATAAAAAGTGTATTAATACGCATATAAAATTTAACACAATAAAAATTGATTTTTCAAATTAATAATTTTTCACTCATCAATAATATCTCTGCAATGACAAAAAAAAATATTTGAAAGGGTTCGATTAGATTGCTTAAGATCTTGTCTACGTTCTATGGTATGTAAAAAGAAACATAATGTCCATGAACAGCAATTATTAATTACGCCTCGTGGCTATCATCACTGGTATCATTAAACGAACGCAACGGCGGCAGTTAGACCGTCAACACCGATAATGTCCCACGTCATTAATTATTTCCCAACATTCACACCTCTCACATCGAGGATCGTGCTCGCACAGTGAGGAAGCATCGTCGAATAATTAAGAAACAATTGTTTCCAGCGCATTTATCCGGCGTTCTCGCAAGCGTTGTACATAGAATTTTCAATGACACTTTCAAGAACTCTACGAGGCCACTCTAACTCGGCACCCCTTCGAGTATATATGTGTATATATATATATATATATATATATATATATATATATATATATATAT
>NW_012130081.1:339027-352452 GCF_000143395.1 Atta cephalotes | reverse complement strand
GTATATATATATATATATATATATATATATATATATATATATATATATGTGTATATATAGGGGGTGCACTGTCGCGATATGGCTGCATTGGCCCTCAAGCATCAATGTTGAGAGTCACGCTCTTACAATCTATTATGACGTTAAGAGGAAATAATTGTCATGCGGACAATTAGCAAAGAGTACACCTCAGACGATGTATGTCGATTTGCGCAAAGTATAAAGATACTATCAAATTTACACGTCGCTGCAGGCTACTTTGTATGTACTGAAAATAATCAAACAATGTTTGAACCAATATTCTTATTAATACATGGTAAGAGTCTGATGGTATGTAACATGTGTAAATGGGCTATTAAATGAAATCAAGAACATGTGTTTGTCTTAAGACACCTAACATATTACGCATAATTATTCGAATTAACATAATTAAAAATATCTTTCTTGAGTTTAAGTGGGTGTTTCTTTGCGGACAGAAATTTGCACCTTAATGTGTCTTCTTTTGCATGCACGTGTATCTAATTTCTTATACATTCACAAGTGCTCGGATATACGTTACCGTATCTGGCGCTTGATTACGCGTGTAATAACCTACAAGAGAAAAAAGCGAATGACAAAAAGTGATTTTATTCCCGGCTTTGTTATATAACAACACGAAGTAATTTGTTCTTTTTATAGTAAAAAAAATAAGAAGATTGCTGTTGGAAAAATTATATCTCATTATATACATCTTTATTATATTTTGATATAAAATTATTCTATTTTTTATAAATAAACAATTTTTTTCCTTTGTAATAAATACAAAATATTTATCTTTGTAATCAGGATTATCAAATTGGCAGAATTAAATTCCTTTCGTATTTAAATTCGCATTTAAATTTAAAAAGTAATAATAGCAAAGAAGAACTAGAAAGTAAGACATGAAAATCTTGAGATCCTCCCCTATCGTGAAATTGCAATATTCCAAGCAACCCTATCTTTTCTACGATTACAGCCTCATGCAGGGAGTGAAAATCCCAATCGAACTATTTAGCCGCCCTTGAAGAATCGTCCCTGGCCGAGGGGGGAGGGGGGGAGAAGGGTAAACGGAGAAGGAAGAAAAGGGCGTAGATATCCCTTCGAAGCTTGGTTTGAGGCAGAGCTGCGTGGTGGAGGCCCATTTGCGATGCGAGTAACTCCACACCCCCCCGAGATATCTTCCACCTTCGGCTCGGCGAGTTGCTTCCTATATACATATGCGCGCGGTGGGCGATGCACATGCAGCCAAACGCGGGCAGAACCTATCTGCCATGCACGATCGCTCGGTTGCATATAGGCTGAGACGCGCAGCACGTCATTACGCGCGCGGAAAGCAAAAAGACGAGCGTCTCACGGCCGGCCAATCGCCGTTCGCGTGCTAATGAATCTGAACCGGCCCGACCAATAGTGGGGACCACGTACACCGTTCCCGCTTATGTGTGCCCGATGTAACCCTCGCAGCTACGTCGCGGAACCGGCCAAGGGTGTGGTGCCCTTCGATCGAGGACTCGAGTATCGCACGAGATCGGGGTTGAGCACGAATTACCTGCAGGGAGTTTTGCGGCGCGATTTTTCTGATAATGTTCATCGTGTTAACCGCTCGAGGTTAAAATATTGATGTCGTAATGCCGAGATGGGCGTAAAATCAGTTTAGTAGATTTGAAATAGTTGATTCTAATTCGTGTATATAAATTTTTCTGGGCAAATTATTTTTTTATAAAGCAATGAATATCAAAACAGAGATCAAACAGAGATAAATCTTTCCTTAAATGCATCAAGCTTTGCAATGATGATAATCGATATATCAATATAACCGAATGTAAATCTCTCATATATCGATGGGACATTGTAATAAAAATCTATGTTTTCTTTTTTTTCTAATAATTAAACTTGAAATTTCCTATGTGGCTTTCATTGTATTTGAATCATGTGCAATGCACGAGCGATCACTTAAAAATTAATTTGCATTATCAATAAGTAACTACATGTCGTCCCTGGGGCTACCATAGAGGTGTACATACGTAGTAAGTTGATGTCGGGGAACTCACGCGACTGAATTTTTTATTCCCTATATACCCCTATCCCATAAACATTATGCTCACTCGTCGGCAAACTCGTTACATAAGCAATAAAGTTAAATTTCATCTAAACCTAAGTCGAAGTACATTGAATCAGTCGCCGCCTACATATTCAGATATTCCTTTAAAAGCAGTAATCAACGTAACTCCGCGAACATTCGTTATTCGCATCGCGAATCGAGGTCAATGAATCGAAGAGCGTCTTTTTCTTCGAGGGTGTATCATTCTTACGCCTTCGATGTGCATATTTTTCAAAGGTATACAAATGTCGATATCATCCATGTGTTCTCTCGGGCTTTGAATTGTCAGTCGAATTGTCGCTATATGTACAAGACGCGCGCGTAGAAAGCTAAAGAAATAAGAATAACCAAAGTTTCGGGAACATTGCCTATTTATATACCCGCAATGTGACATATAAAGTCCCTGCACGCGCTCGTGCACAAACGCACATTGCCGTGCAGCCAGAACGCGACGCGGTGCGACTCCTCGGTGCATGTGCATTGCCGCTGCAATAGAGAGCGGCGCGGAGCGGTGCAGCGGAGTCGGAGAGGCGCTCAGGGCTATCATTATGGCGGCAGTAGACACTCCCTCCTTATCGCCGGTTTCCAGCACAAGTCCCAGACGAACGAACGAACGAACGAACGCTTGCAGCTTCGCTCGCTCGCCATCATTATGTTTTCCGCGGCGAGCAAGAACGCGCAGCACCGAGAAAGATAGAGGGAAAAAAACAGAGAAAGAGAAAAAAGGAGAAAAAGAAAGAGAAAACGGGCACTGCATTTCCGTATACATGTCCTGCATGTGCATGTACAAGTACATCGCTGCGCGATGGAGAATGTGTGCACACGGGCGTGGATGCCAACGCGGCCAGAGCATCGAGTCTCGTGCGTATCTCTTTCTCTATCTCTCCTTTTTTCCTTTTTCATTTTTTTTTATTTCCATAAATATACCTCTCAGCTCTTTGATGTTTCGCAGTTGATATTTTGGAGAAAGGCTCCTAAGCACGTAGATGAAAAGTGAACTGGACTACGTCGTAAAAGAGAAGGCTTTGAGAATTTTGTAGCGTTTCACTTGCTATCAAATAATGTAGGAATAGCTTTCTATGGGAAGCGTGTTTGCTTACATGAAAAAAAGAGAGTTTCGCGATGAGAAATTTATATATCGAAAAACATTATTTCTTGTGATGCGATGCATCGGTATCAGTGTAATTTCCCATTCCAGAAAATACGAATCATTTACAACGGCGGAAGAATCGCTACTTTGCAAGAGTAATATGGCGGATAAAAAGGTATACGGTCGACGCAATACAACATATGAATTAGATCCAGCTGTAGGGCTCTTATATGTGTCGCTTTCTTAAACTCTTTTTTTTTTATGACTACAGAAATTACGAGGCATACACGAGCAGTAGCAGCGTACACGGTCGCAGCAACACGACATGAACGAATCGCACGGGTGTGGACCAGAACGCGGTCACCATTGAGCCGTACGTTCTTTCATTTCCTTAAATACAGCTCGGCGAGCTCTGATACTTTGTAATCGATAGTTGTGCGAAAGAGGTATAAGCATGTAGTAGAAACTGGACTGACCGGAATGGTAGACCGCAGAAGCGCGGACGTCTGTCATTATTGCGAATAATAATGGTTGCTTAGCATAGCGGTTTAGTTGTAACACTGACGTTTGCTCTCTCAAGATTTAGTGAGAAAGCACGGCCTTTCGTAACTTCCAAAGTTATACGCTCTACATACCATTTGTGTATTATAGAATAAAACTAAATAAATCACACGATTTCGAAAAATAATTTTACGATTTTGTCAAATTGTCGAGGGAGGGAAGAAATATTTTATTAAAAAAAATATTTGTGTAAATATGTGTAGGATCGCTTTTTCTATCGTGATAAACAGGAAAATTATTTTGCAAGAACATACTGAATTGATATGTCATAAATTGTAAAAAAAAAATAATACATAACGCGATCGCATCATCTATAATTGCGCATGTATCTTCGCGGAACTTGTTTGTCGTTCATTTTTTTTTACATTTCTACGAGATGCTTTTGGCGTTACAAGCGTTTACATCGATAACAATATCAAGTTGAACTATCACGCGTTAATTGTCTTCCGGAAGAAATCGTAGTTTTACCGAAAGGATCGAGATAACGCTCGATTGTAGAATAGCGCGCAATAGCGATTAAATACAATGGGCACGATCATTATAATCCAAGATCAGATAATACCTACTGAAGGCGATCGCCTTCATACGCGAACGCGAAGATAACTGCTCGCCTTTATTTTAGGTCGTTGCTGATATCATGACACGATCTAGAAGTTAATGTGCCAGCGCGATTGATTCTAACGGCAATTTCATTCTCGAATGCATCCACAGAATTGATAGTACGCGATAATTATTGTGATTTATTTACTTCGTGTAACGCAGCTGCTTAAGTTTCAGCTTACTTCCTATCTTCTCAAATACTCTTCCTATCATCCGGAATACAGTTAGTCTATTATTACATGTCTAGTTATCAATCGGCGAATTATTTTTTCAATGATAATACTTGCTTTATTGCTTTTAACTAATGCCGATATGATCAATGCATCAGAAACTTACTCAGATAACTTTTTGCAATTTCTCTTTCGCTATTTAGTAAAATAATATTATATTATACTACATTTTACTATTTTATTTACTAATTATTGTGAAGTATTTTTTTCACAGTGTAAAATATTTTCTATAATAAATTAATATTAGTTTAATTTTTTTTTACTTGGAATGAAAGCAAAATTATCGCACAATACTTCGATGTACATATTTTTATAAGTGTGCAGCAAATTTAATCTTGCATGACGTATTTATATTTTTTTGCGTAAAAAACTAATCCTTACCTTTAACAAATCCTTTCCATGTGGTTTTAAAATGGTTTCTAAAAATTCAGAGAAGTCAGGTAGACAGCAGAAATTTGCAGGTATCCGCAATCAGTTTTTAAGCGATAAATACTATGGCTCCCGAATCGTAAACGTTGTAGTCTGATCGAATTTTCAAGTTTTGTGAAACTCGGCGCGATGCCAACATCTGCCAGCAGCTGAAGCGAAATATAGAACAATTATTACATCTAATTGCAAGGATTACACGGGTCAGAAATTTAAGAAAAGAACGAAATTCTTAAGCAATCCTGTTATTTAGACAAATTCAACTGTTTTACGTTCCACTTATTACATTGATATAACGAAACATTAATACAGTTTTCTAAGAGATCTTTCAACAAATTTTCTTTTATATATTATACTCGGTTCTGACTTGATAAAGATGTCTTTTGAATCTTTAAAGTGCCATCGAAAGAATGATACTCGTATATAAGATTGACATTTACCTAAGAGTCGTTATAATGGTTTTCTCTTTTTACGTAATCAAAATAACTTATTATATGTTACATACACAAATCTATACGTTAAGGAATTGTATTCTTCACGTGCAATACATCACCTTGAATACTTCGACAATTTTTTTTCATATAAAAATATAACGATGCAATCGATTGACACTCCCATAATTACCTGCTAACTCTCGTCTTCGTTCAATATATAAGAACTGATGAATGGACATTTATCGATCGTGTTTATGTAATTGCTAGCATACGTTCCTTTCATCGGAAAATATAATATTATTCAACCTTTTTTGGTTTCCTTTCACTGTTTCCTTGATCTGGAAACCGTACAAAATTTGCCATTCGTCTTATGTTTGCGTGATAAGGTCTGTTATTAAATATGACTACAATAGATCGATAAATATGAATGTCGAAATTTAAGAATCGACAAATCTGAGTATCATAATAATCGGATTGCGGTTTGTCAATTGCACAGCAACAACAATGCCGAATGTACGTACATCGTGACATGTGCGCCATGCAAGCGCCTATGTCTCGTACAACACGCACGAGGAGACCTTTTCACTGGAACTCGTCGAGGGCCACTCTAAACAAAGCCACCGGCAATACTACGTAACGTTGTACATAGTCGACAATACGTCATCGCAATCGATTCACAAAATAAGTCATCAGAAACGCAACTGGTAAACCTTATCTGATATTTCTTGTCTTGAGCGTAAATGTTATAAGTATTAACGTTTGGATGATATGCAAGCCGATCATTGTTTGATCTTCTCTTTAATTGGTAAAATTTTGGCAGATCTTCAATTTAATCAATTGATTATTGATCCAAATAACGGATTACATACATAAGTTCCAGAGAATAGCTTCACTAAGTTACACCTGTACCAAATAACACACGTGAGTGATCGCCATGTTCCATCACACAATACACTCATACCACGACAAATAAATTGGAGAATAATGAAAAAGAGAAGTGTCGCGGTTCACTCTGAAAGAAACGATAACGTGGTGCGGATATTCCAGTAATGTGGCCTCGATATAGTTTCTGTAACTTTCTTCCGACCGCTATATTTTTTTTGTGTTCGCCCCGACTGACCGACCGCCATGTCTCGGTTACTCACACTACGAAGAAAGTTCTCCACCGCAAAATCGAACTCAAACGAAGAAGAGGAAACGCGCTCTGCCGTGCAAGCAGGAGCATGTGACAATCCGCTCGCATCGAGGACCGAGGAGAGACTCTATAAGGTGGTTTCCATCCCCCAATAGCGCGGCTGGCGCGCTGGCGGTCCCGACGCTGCAATCATTCCCCGGTAATGATTGTCATTACCGGGTACGGGAGGGCGAGCGAGAGCGGGTGGACGAACGGAGCAGAGGGATTGGCCTGCATTGCGATTGCGTTTCTGTCTGGTCCCATTGGCCGACAAACTGCGACTACGGACGCGTCTGTCCCTCAACAGACGATGCGGCGACTTGCACCGGGTGGTGGAGGCTAAGTAATATTCCCCTTTTTTGGACGATCTTTATTTGATAGGAATCAACCGTAATCGCGGGCTTCAATTGTTGAGCCGCAAGTACTTTCAGGGAGGGACTTGAGTCGATGAAGATTGTGTTTATCGATTTTTGCTGCTCGCAAAGAGGAGAGTAAAAAAGAGTTCCAGCTGCATTTTTTGCGACCTGCAGGCGGTAGATTTTGATTAAAGAGTTAAGATATGAAGCTGCATTAAAGTGTTATCTATGCAACCAATGCCTTTTGCACACCACAAAACAGTAAAGATGTATTAATTGTAAGTTAATTGTAAGTTATAATTATAAATGCACACGAGGTGTTGTTAGGAAAATGTTTCGCAAATTAATTTAAATATCTTGTCAAATATTTATTAACAGATTTTTTATAATTAACATATACTTCCAAATCATATACTTTTAAATATATATAGAATTAAAATAAAAAAATTGTAATAAATTTAATTGTATGTTGCTAAAGATAAGATTACCAAAGATTATATAATTTTAACATTATTTGTGATTATATAATTTTAATGATGCAAAATTTACTCAAATACAAAACGACATCTAGAGAAACGTGCTACTCTCTAAGCGAAAGCAACCCTCATCCGCATCTCGACCCGCGCCCATTCATTACTACATCTGTAGCACTCACGCGTGGCCATTGAGCGGAATGCAAGTAGCAAATTAACCTGAAATGCCCGGCTAACTTTTCTGAATGGAAGATTACTGACTCGTGTGTTCACAGAATCGTTCGGTATCTGCGGTAATGTCCGTCTCGCATTATATCGACTTTTTCTATGTTGATGAATATGTGATTCAATAGTCTATAATGATTTATTCTAAGATCTTTTCCCACGATAGATGATCATTAATACGTTGTGAGAAGCGATTATTCATGCTTCTGCTAAATACTTTTTCTCAATAGATATGATACTATTTATAAAACTTTTTCAATTTTATTTAATACTGTAATTTATCAAAACATGCTTGCTGTTTTTCCAACTTTAATATTTCTTTTTAATGTACACTTCACTATATTTTTAAGATACTTCTAGAGTTTTATAATGATATCTCTCTCTCTCTCTTCTCTCTCTCTCTCTCTCTCTCTCTCTCTCTCACACATACATACACATCAATTCTTTTTAGTATTTTTCGTATTAGTAATTACAAATTACAGTCATAAAGTGTACAATTAATAGATTTGCTGAACCGAATCAACTCGACGAATCGATTGTGCGAATTTAAAATGTCGGTAGAAAGAATGAAAGTCGAACCAAGGGTGAAAAGCACGTTGGTACCAAAAGGATACATCAAAGCAACAGATATCATGGTAGGGGCTTTTCATGGTAGCCATTATCGCATTACTTCTGCATGGCCGAATGTCATTTACCTCACACCCCCACGATGATTTGAGGGCAACCGAACCACCGACACAACCCCTCGCACGCTTTTGGACTGGTGGGACTATTATATTGCAGCAGCATTGGTCCATTGTCAAGTTCACTGTTGGATTAATCAACATTACAATTTCAAATAGTAAATATCCAAAATTCAATATTCTATTTGTGTATGTGTTAAATAACATAAAAAATTAATACGTCTTTATAGAGAATTGATTATATTAATTGTTTTATAGATATATAAAAATATTGTAATTAAAATAATATTTGAATTTACATCAAACTTAACTCTTTAATTTTTTTAACAACTTAAAAGTTTATTGATAATCTAGGCAACAAATAAAAAAGCTAAATTAATTTAAAATATTACTGCATTTGTATTGGATTGTCCGGAAAGTTCGTGCCGACTAAAATTTAAATTTTAATATACATTTGTTAAATTAAAATTTTTGCGTTTCAATTTTCCTTCAACATCAGCAATCCAATATATAAGAATATCGCGAGATGCAAAAGGTTAATTTTCTATCACGAGATTTTATATTTTTCGTCATTTTAAAAGCGCAGACTTTGCATTTGCTCTGCAAAGTATGCGGTGCATTTTCGAAGCAAGGTGGAAAATCGGTTCGCGTCGTCTCTTAAAATTCACGCTGAGGAAAATCTGCTGAACGATCTCACGCTCGATTATCTCCGCGGGCGACATTATCAAGCCATTAGGCTCACCGATAAGTTACCGCTCTCGTTGCACTACCAACTCGTCATCGGATTCAAAATTCCAGCATGGGCGGGCGCGACGAAATGGCTCGTCTCCCTTCTGAGAGTCTCCTTTCCACCTCGTTCCCATCCTCGTGCTCTTCTCTTCCGCCATCGCGACTCGCACCTTCTCACGCGACGACTGCATTAAGCACTTCGCAACGACAATTTACGATACATTTGTCGGAGGCGCGAGCACATCTCTCCGCGAAAAGTTTCCTGAAGGAAGATGGTAGAATTTTTCCGTTGACGCCGTCGACATATTTTATATTCACGATATTCACTTAACATCTTTAAGTACTTTTTATTCTTACAAGTGATATATCTATTTAATAGCTAGAAATGTCATTTGCAATTGTCATTTGCTACAAAATAAAGACAGTAGACTAATAGACATGTTACATTAATTTTAAGAAATATATGTCTATATTGAACAATCAACTATGCATTAAAAATATTATGCAAAATATATAACTAGCTTAATTAATCATATTATGTCTCCAAAAGATTCATTTATTTATTTGTTTAAATATTTGATTGTAGAGAGATCAATGATGCAAGTAATAATAATATTGAAATATATTAAAAATTTCTTATTAGAATGTTTTAATTTATAAAACGTTTTTCATGTAGATACATAATTTGTATTCTGGATTAGTGTTTATAGCTTTTGTAACAGCAGACGATAATTGAGTCTATATTCTCAAAAAGCACCTATCAACTCGAATTACAAAGCTGCTTTCCGCGCGGGCGACCGTATAGGAACCCGCGAAAGTTGTAACTCGAGCAACGAATGCGCTCGTGGATTGTTAATTAGGAGGCCCAAGTTTGCAAGGTAATCAGGAATCGCATTTCACCGGTGTACCCCGATGTGCCGCGCACGAAGTCGATTCATCAGCGGGGCGAACGGTTGTCATGGGGATGCGACCCGCCCTTCATGCTAGCCTCATGCAAACCTGCGCATTTCTCGAAAACTGTTTCCCTCACCTTTCGAACACACGCGAGAACGCAGTTCCTTTAGATATATGGCCACGAAATTTCTCACCGTTTACTTCTCTAATCGCTATTTCAGGAATATTACCCGCTGTTTAAGATAGTAAATGCTATGAAAATATATTTAATATATTTATGCTATGAAAATATATTTAAATGGCATAACAACAGCTACCAGGTACTTTAATAATATTGTAAAATGTGCAAGTATAATGGAAATATAATAACCATACACATCGTTACTATGTATTATCTTGTAATAAGTATCTAGTTACAAATATATTTATATTTATAAATAGGTACTTAATTATACTTATAATAAGTACTTATTTATAATTATATTTATATTTATAATTACCGCACATACAAATAAGAAGCAATATTTAACACGTTTTTCTTCATTAAAATTAATGTAGACATAAATTATTTAGACATAAATTATTACACTAAAATTTTTCTTTCATAATTATGAGATATCTTTTTCACGAGGAATGTCGAAAATAGCGTAGTATTTTCAATTATACGAAACAAAGGTAGTACAGCTGAAACAACACGAGAGAAGAACAAAAAAATGGCTTCATCATACTGCGGGATCTCGAGCTAAAAGAGACCTAAAAGCTTCCTTGACACATTTAAGGACTCGTAATAATCTTCTACAGTGTCTCGAATAGTCATGGAAAGAATCGTTTATCGCCTGCCACAATCTCTCTCAATTCACACGAAGATTTTCTAAGATATCGATCAGATAATCCATACTTAAAACGGATTATGTATTCGCTAAAATCATTCCTATATACGATTTTATTTTGAATATTTTCTTCTTTTCGCACGCTCATTTTGTTTTTCGCAACTAAAATTTACATCAAGTGCTTCAATTATTTCGAGCTACCGATGATCAGATCTAATTTGCCGTCGCTTTAACAAGCAATCATCCGATTAGATAAATACCTACGACGATGTTTCTTTTCATCCATTAAGTATCTATAATTGTACAGCAAACAAATACATTCGTAAAATTAATCGCTTCCGGCATTGAACAAGGTTCTAGGGACTCCCGTCTAGGGACTCCCGTTTTGGCATTGAAGGATGAAGATCCGCACCTCAGCTTATACTCAAATCGTATCGCTATTTTCGATCTTCTTTTCTTCTCTGTGTAATGTTCCCACGATTTATACAAGTGGCACTCCTTAAGAAGATAAAACATTGCATCCTTCGTATTTAAACCATTGTATTGTCTTTTAGAAAGTGTCTTTAGATTAGAATTGCTATTCGTAATAAAAATAAACTTTATTTATCTAATAGACAATGTAAAATAAATATCTAAAAGAAATTTATAATATTAAAAATGATCTAAAATTGAAAATTATTTGGATGGTATAAATGATTACAAATTGACGAACAAATCCTGAAATACATTTAATCTAGCGTCAAAGGGTTAATACACCGTAATGCATCTTCTACCTGTCGTCACATCATGAGTTACATCGTTCAAGTTACATTGTATCGCTTTCTTTTCTTCGGAATTATGGGGTCAATGTTGCTTCGCTGTGTTCGACTCAATACGTCCGAACCACCAAGATGAGAAGAGCCCCCTGCCGTGTGTTGTCGGCTACCCAGCTACCTGCCGTCCTCTCTTGCGCCCGCCTAAGGCTTCGCATTCATCATCGCGGACCACCTCCGGTGACATACGACGTATCGAGATTAACGCGGCGTCCGTGTCCGGCAGCTCCTTCTTACGCTTATCGAAATTCCAGTAGAACAGTTACATATCCCTCTCTTTTATCTTTCTCTTACATTTACACGGGATTAATTATCTACTGTATCCCGCATTTTCACGAAGAAGCTGTCACATTTCTTACGTTACTAACGCTACTACACGTGTTTTCTCGGGACGTCAAGTCACCAATCCGGCAATTTTAGTCGATAATGGAAGGTTCGATTCCAAATGATAACTTACGAGGTGCGTGGTATTGAATAGCAGAGATATTTATGGGGATGTTCGTCCTTAAAAAAAAATACTTAATATTAACATGAAAGAAACTAAGGTGATTAATATTGTGAGACGCACTGTGGAACCGATCAGGGCGCGAAGAAGAAGCTCTGACGGAGTAAAGATTGATGCGCGACAACGTAATTAATTCTTTTTTTTCCATCGTAGTATCGTGTATCGCCCTGTGTATTTTAAATATTCGCATAATCTCTAATATGCATAAACAAGATTGATGGGCACCACGTGTACGACAAATTTCGAACGGAGGACTTCTGCGAGCAGAACGTCCTTCGACTTTGAGGGCACATCGGAACACATTGGTGTCGTCGCGGACAGGGATTAATCCTTCTACCGGAATTTTTCATTGTCGACACCGGTTTATTCCTGAGCCCAATAATTACGTAGCGCCCGATCGGCTTGACCTCGGTGGTGAAAACGACAGGCGTTATGCCTTTTGCTTCGTCGCCTTCTTTATGCCGCGGAAGAATGCCTCACGTAATAAAGGACCCGATAACGGATCGTATAATAATGCAAATAATTAAGAAGCATTAGAATATGCGTGTATCTCCCAAGGTGACTAAATTGTTTACAAAAGAGAGCTTAATGAGACAAGTTTCAGCTTCTTCACAATCTTCTAAGATTAATAAATTGTTATAATATCAAACATATATCGGATCTACCTACATTTAAACCATTAATGAAAGGTAGTGCAATTTCACGTATGGTTGATCGAGTATGCTTATCGTAATTTATAATAATTGAATTTAATGTTAAATTATAATAGAACGTAAACGTTAAAGTATAATAGAACGTAATATAAAAACTGAATTTTATTTTTATTTTCTCAGCTTTATACAGAATGTTCCAAAATTCGCGACTGAAAATACACAAGAAAATTCTTGAAAAGTTAAATTAAAAAATTATTTATACATTTTTATTGGAAACAGTAATGTTTTAATAAGTGTTTAAATATGGATTACGTTTAGATAATTACTCGTCCATGAGTTGCGCGTGCGGTGGATTAGTGAGCGCATTTCAACACTAATACTTACAGGTAATTATCTAACCATAATCTGTAATTGTCTTTATATTTACACCCTTATATCTTAGAACTATTGCTAAGATAATAATTTATAAATAATTTTTTTGCTTAATTTTTCCAAAATTTCTTGCTATAGTAATAACTATACATTATCATAATGATATATAACGTTCCATGAATTTTATTTATTATAAATTATTATCACAATACACACACACACACACACACACACACACACACACACACACACACACACACACACA
>NW_012130081.1:336905-338737 GCF_000143395.1 Atta cephalotes | reverse complement strand
TTAATTTATTTATTAATTAATTATTATACACACACACACACACACACACACACACACACACACACACACACACACACACACACATACATATCTCTTTTTATCACAATGCTGTCAAGCTCAATAAATAGCGGCGTACCTCGTCTCGGAATTACACCATTCGCGCCAAAGAAGGCTCGCCGCGCGACAGTTCGATCTATCGATTAATCCCGCCATCATAGCGGTCCTGAAAGATACATGATTCCTGAGTAATAAACGTAATTACAAATTTAACGCGTTCGACGCTCGCCGGGTGGGTAAATATACTTGCGAGTCCTTGGACACGTACGCAGATGAACCGCGTCGAATCGCGGAAGAATCGAGTCCCGTCACCTGAAAAAAAAATGATAAGAGGAAGGAGGACGAGAATGTGACGAGCATAAAGGGCGCGCGACTTAGTTCCGCATGGACCTTTGATGACCACCGTGCGTTGACGCCCGTTCCTCATCCTCTTCATATTCTCCCGTTCGTCCTCCCTTTACGTGGCCTCTGCTCCGTGTCTTCCATCTCGCGCTTCCGCCGCGAGCTACACGGTGCCGCCACGGCGGTGACGATGATTAATCGTCGCACCTTTGTCTCGCGATAATGAGATTTCGGTTTGCGCAACGCGTCCATCTGCGGGAGCTACTCTCTCTTTTCTTTATCTCAAATCGTTCGACATTCCCCTCCCGCTCCGATGATGGACTGTTGATTTGCCTCCACGGAGACGCGATCTATTCGCTATTAGGAATATCAAAGAGTCTGAGAAAGGAGTGGTAGTTCACCAATGGTCAGAAGGCTTGTAAATTACGAGATACTATATAGTGTCATTAAGAACCAACGATCCTGTCTACAGAAAGCCGTCACATGATCGTGCGGTTGAACTATTAGATTGGGAAAAAGCTGTTCACATGCGATAACCGCGCTTCTCATTTATTATGTTGTAATATAAGTATCGGGACGAAATAATTTTTACTTCGCGGTCAATCAATCGTATTCACAGCGAGGAAAAAAGATCGGATACGGTGAATGCAAGGAAATGGTCGGATGCCTCTCTCATTGGCGTAATTACGCGATTGCTATAACGCGTGACTTACCTCGTTCTTGAGCAAAAGCATTTTTCTCTTATTTATTGGATGGCACGCGAAAGAAACGACGGAGTCCTCTAATTGCACGCGACCACGCGTTATTGCATCCCGCGTCCGTGCGGAATACGAAGTCGCACTGTTAAGGAAGCGAGCATGTGCATATACAGATCCTCACGTCCCGTACTCGAGACGCGAGCGCAGGGAAGCGTGGAACATTTGACTACGGGCTGTCAGAGTGTCAGCCAAGCCCATCCTCTTTGGTAACGTTGAAAATATTGTAATTGCCCCGCGAAGAGTTTCCTCCGTGACATACACCACTTGGACATTACCCGATTCGATTCCCAAGAGGTTCATAAACCTCGTGCCCTTGAAACCGATATGCCGCTACCGCATGTCAAACCAAAGGTTAAACACCAAAGCTAAAATATGTAAATATTTGAGATAAATAATTAGAGGCAACTATCATACTTCATTAAGGTTATTAGGACATGGATAAATATGATTTTAATGCAAGTTGTTAAATAGTGCAGTTAATTACATTTAATGTTATCAAAAATATATAGTAAATATAGACATAGATTAATCACTTAGTTATCACTTTAATAAGACATTTGTCTCTTCCAAAGTGATTAAACGTTCTTCAAAAGCTTTTAAATTAACTTTTTGTAAATAAATTAACTTTTTGTAAATATAAAATTTTAAATATTTTTTCTGTTATAACACAAAATA
>NW_012130081.1:328262-335272 GCF_000143395.1 Atta cephalotes | reverse complement strand
CATTTAACATCGGCACGAACTTTCCGGACAATCCAATATAATTCATTCTATCAATTAAAGCAATTTGGAATATGAATAATTTATCAAATTGTGAGGATCAATTAAAACAATCTAGAATATGAATAAATCAAATTGTAAGGATTAATTTGCGTTCTGTTTATCTTGGCAAGACTGCATTCTTAAGTAGCAACTTCCGAATTCCACGGACGCCCCCGTTTGTTCCCATAGATTCAAGTCAGCGAAGAAATAAATTACACGGCGACAAGAGAAGGAAGAAGAGCGAAAAGGTTGAGAAACGTGGTGCTGCGAAGAACACGGTGCTCCGTTTGTACAGGCATGTCACAGGGACCGATTGTTCTTCTCTCCCGCTTCTCTCCCTTTTCCTAAAACAAAGCGCTTGAAGTTAAAAGATTCGTCAAGTCGGTCGGCCCTTACAAAGCACTTCGCTTGTGCAGCAATCGATTGTTCGATAATATCGAACTCATTTGTCAACCGCGGCGAACCGTTTAAATGCAAATAAAGCAAAGTTAGTCAGTCTGATCGTCACGCAGCGTCGGAAAGTCTGCAACAGAAAGTCGGACGCGACTCTTCGAGCGCGACTCGTTTCTCCGAATAGGAATTTCTCAATCTATGTCGTGACTGCCTTTTGCCTGGATAACTTTAGCCAATGAAAATTTGCAAATATGGCGTACTCTGAATTAATTCATCACATTATTTTTTAAACACATGAAATATATTTTAAGAGAATATATAATAAATCTCTAAATAGCTAATATGAAATGTTATAAAAAATATAAAGGATTTTACAATTTATGAAATATATGAATAGTCGATGACTTTTTTAAACAAATTCTTAATAACCTTATTAATTACTTTCTAAATTGATGTGCGTACTGCTTGATTGCAATAAGAGAACAGTGTAGCCTTTTTTTGTTCTTTTTCATATAAATAAAAAAAGAGGAAGTGAAATTTCCTACAGCGACGAGCGCCGGTCTTTTCCTTTTGGTTCCCGAGACAAACGAGGCCGACTACAAATCGAAGAGAAAGAAACAACATCGATGAATAGCATATTAAAAAAATAATAAATTAACACTTTCATGGGGGTCTCTTTCTCAAAATAACGCCATTGTACTTTATCGTGTAACGTAGCTACTGTTAATTATGACGTGCTGACGTTATGTGTATCCTGACATAGAATATGGCGGGCATCACTTGCCGCGTCGATTCAGACGTTCAATTTAATAATCGAAAAAAAGAAGATCGAGCCCTTCGAGAAACCGATACAGACATAAACGAAAAAGAAAATCTTGTTTTTATAAATCTTATTATAAATATTATTATAAATAATTGCAACAAGATCAAACAAATTTTTACAATTCTTATTAAATATATATTCGCCCAAATACTATTGAAATGTCTGTGTCTTATGTCGCTCCATTTTTCAAAATCATTTGTTTTGTGTTAAATAAAAGTTTTATACAAGTCCGTTGAAGTTCTTTAAAAATTAATTCTGAAGTACAAAACAAAAAATAAAAATAATCGGAAAAATTATTGAGTCTCAAAAGAAAGAAAGAAAGAAATGTTAGAATAGTCCGATTCCCAAAACTAGAAAAACTAAAAGCATGACTTTGTTGTTTTTTTTTGTTTTCTTTACCATTTATTTCTTTAACCCATCATTTCATCCTAATCCAACATGAAGACTCAGGAAAAATATATGTAGATTTCTATCTACTATTGCAAACATTTTGGCTTGTACTATCTAGATGTCACGCTACTTGCGCGCATTTTCATTTTGTTTTTATACACAGTTATGTATTAACTAAGAAATATATACAGTAGTCACATTTAAAATCGAAAGAACTGTGAAATTATATCACACTGTAGGAAGTACATCATTCTAACGAGTGCTGAACGCAGAAAGGGAGGATCTAAAAAGTCTTCATCACAATCTTTATATACCATGTGATCACAGTATCTTTCATATATGACATAAAATATTAGCACACACATGAATCTTTACTAAAACAAAAAGGACGAAAAATCAGATAAAATTAATGGTCTACACTACACATTCGTGATATATTTTTAATAATATCAAACAATCAACTACAATATTTTACTTGCATTATATATGCTATATACATTCGTGTTTTAATAAATTAGTAAACAGTAGCTGTGTGCTTCTAATACTCATCAAAGACGATTCTCAGGACAGAATAGAGACTATTCCCACGCGTTCTACTCAAATGGATGTCGATACACGTACAGGTGCGTTAAACACTGAACGGCAAAAGGAACAAACGCAAGTGATCTATGTGTGCACGAGTACAATTCGTGTCATTGGTGGAGAAGCAACATAGAAGCTGGGTAAGGAGGAGGTTGAAAGAGAGAATGAAAGCTGGCAATGGTGGCGGCTCGATTGATTATACCGCAAGAAGCTGGCCAGACCTTGTCTTCCCACCGATGCCACGAAACGGACAGATGGACGCACGGCTATGCGCTACAGGTGCTGCATAGAGAGAGGAGAGAAGTCTCTTGTTCTCTTTGATCCTGCAGGAAGGAACGCAAGCCGTACGGTATCCTCGGGCAGATACACTCCAGTACCAGTGGACGAAGGGCTACGCCGCTTTTTCTGCGTCCCACATTCCGGCCACATCGCTCATCGCGTAAGATTTTGCCTTCTGTCACTCCCTTGATCTACGTGCAATATCAACCACCGGGTTCATCCCGCTCTGTTTTAAGAATTTTCCTGTTAAGGAACGATTTATTACAACCGTGCGAGAGGTTATAAAAATGATTTAACTTTTAATCTGGATTGAACTGAATCGTTTAATTGGTCCAATAAAATCTTAGAAAGTTTAATCCAATAAATCTTAGAAAGTTTAGTCCAAAAATCTTAAAGAAATTTTAAAAAATATAAATAGGAATGAAATAAACGAAATGAAAAATCAATCAAAACATTTTCCAATTGTGAAATGTCTTTAAGATGACTAATGACCTGCTTAAAAAACATCTTGCACCATAGGAGCTTGTAAAACTCTTAGACTCGACAGATGTTTTTCCCATTAATTTAAGATCATCCACACAAAAAATAATGTGTATTTTCTACCTTTTATCTTTTCATTTTTAACTTTTCAATTTTCAAATAAAATAAATCTTTCTTTATAATATATGAATGTGCAGAGATTTTCATTGGAATGTATTATTACTATAAAATATTGTGTGTAATTCTCCCAATTAAATTGTGTAAACCTAGACAAAATTGGTGTAATAGAAACCGCAACTTTAGAATCATATTATTACTGGTTCTTCAAAACTATGACCACGTAGTCATTTTGTCAGATTGATAAAGAAATTAAAAAGCTAATCCTTCTACGAATTCAGCACTCATCTCGCCATCCATCTGATTTCCGACAACATCACGAGATCTCTCGTGTTGCACGCAGAAAGATAGAACATCAGTGAATCACTCTCTTAAATATCGAATTCGAGGAAAATTCACCCATGTGAGAGAGGAATAAAATCTGTACTATGTATTTTTGCGTATATACAGAGAACGGAAACTACACAGTAGGATTTGGAAACTTCACCCAGGAGAGAGAGAATGTTCCTAAAGCGTTATTTTATCTTTATCATTCATCATTAGACATGCAACAAAAATAAAATGACACATGGGTTTCCAAAAAGCTTAGAAATGTTCAAACTATATCGCAGAAATAGCCTAAAAATATCGCATCATTTATAAGATATCCATATGATATATTTAGAATATTTTTGCTGTGTGGGAAAAGAAAGCACATCGAATCCTCACAACGAAAGGGAGAGGGATGACCATAGTAGACGACGATCGAACGATATATAGGAAGAAACAGAAAGAAAGAGAGAGAAGAAAGAAAAAGCGGAGCATGGGACGTATATAAAGGTATTCGGGTTGGCGAAGGCAGCAGACCGGCGGCCACATCAAAGCCCACCGACTGCTCGGGCAACGTGCTTCGGCTTGGGCTTTCCGCGCGTGTTCCCGCGGATGCGTGTACGTGCTCGTGAGAGCCCACGCGGATCGGACGAGCAGCACCGCGTTGCATTGCACCGGCTAAGGCTTCGAGAGATGGTGCTTTGATTCCGGTTGAACCGGTGTTGCGCGCTGCGCGGCCGGCCGTGAACGCACGCGTGTGCGTGCGTGCGTAGCAGCGACTCTCCCGAGGTTGTGCTCACGCTCACTCTCGCGATATACACGGAAGGGATAATAATGTCGCAGCATCCTCCTGAAACACCATGGAACGACCGTGTCGTCGCGTCCATTCGACCGATGTTGCTCCTTTTTAATAGCTAGCGGAAGGACGCGGAGGTTTCCCATTATCAGACCTTGGAACACGTCATTAATTATAGATAGATACATGCACACGTCAGGCTTCTATATGAGCTTTAGAATGGAAGAATGAGTACATTGATGGTGAGACGGATGAGATCGTAAATTGCAGGGTGGATCATTGAAGGATTTTCTTGTGGAATCTGATGTGTAATTAACGAAAGACATAATGAAAACATATAAAGTGCATAAAATACAAGCTCCTCGAAGCGCTCTTACGTAACATTTTTTTATGAAGAAACAAATAATGATGAATATATATACGCATTGATTTATATAATAAAATTATATTTAAAGTTATAATAAAATTATTTATTATAATTTTAAATATAGTAAAATTATATTTAAGAATAAAGATACAATTGGACGTTAAGAATAAATATATTTTTTACTTTTTTATTCTGAGAGTATTCTTAATAAATTGTTGTAGACGGATATATCCCTGATGATTAAAAGACCTTGTAAATACGCTTTTAACAATGTTTAAAAGAGATGATAAGAATGAAAGTAGTATTTATGAAACGTTGTAAATTATAGAGCTTAATATAAATAGATCCTTTTTCATAAGTTATTACATGTTAAGAATTATAAGTAGCCGCAAGTCTGACTTCTAATATTTCTAACTGTTTTTAAATGTGTAATAAATTCAGTACGATCTTGATGGAGATTATAGATATAGCTAAACATATCCTTCACTATGAAGTTGTATAGTGAGGAATAGCAATAAATTTTCCTTTCGTAGATTATATAATCAGAAGGAGCGACAGAAATTAATATTTATAAAACAAATTAACATAGGCAATTGTAATTTGCATTAATATGTAAAAATTTGAGTATTTATTTTTCACCATTTACAAAAATTTCTTTAATTTTATATAAAATCGTCTAAAATAGATGATTTTTATAGAAATTCTTTAAATGCCTACAATTTGAATGCATTAACATTTTGATTTCCCCGATTCTCTTTGGTTATCACCAGCCATTGAAATCGCATACCACACAGGATACACTACAGACCATACCTAATTCCAATTTCATTTCAATTGAATCGTACCATGAGGTACCATGTGCCAAAAAGATAACGGTAGCTCGCGGTGGGAATTCGCGACAATGGCAATTTGCCGTAATAACTCATTCGTACAGAAAGATTCAAATAGTGCCAATGTGACCGCACGATCTTCGGGGAGCGTAGTATCTCTGTGGCATTATTGTGATAGAAAACCATTATATTCAGCTTTCACTTTGACAGATAAAGTAATAAACAAATATTTTTTAAAATATTTCTCAGTTCTCTCAAATTAGCTATTAAATGTTACACTTGCTCAGTATATAAAAAAATATTTCACCTCTATAATTTTCCGTGAAACTTTTCTGCTCTTCTTTAAATCGACCGGGTATAGAAACACAATAAAATGCAAATTACAATAGTATATACAATACTATGTCATAATGGCTGACATATCATCTAGTCTTTCTTGCGCAATGACACTTGTCACCTATCCATAGAACCGATATGTAATAACACACGATGCTTTGCTACTATCATTATAAGCTAATATATTGATATTGAACCAGTTCAATACACGGTGATACAACGAATTTCATTCAAATAGCGTAGGCGTACGGATTTCTAATCTGAATCTGACGATAAAAAGATGGATCGAATGGAATTGAAAGAAGATCCGCGGCCTGAGATCAACAGAGAAGGCGAGAAGGACGCGATCCTGACCACCGTGGTGGGTTACTCCCGATCGTAAAATAACCGAGGCGCAGGAACCCGACGAAACGTGCAATTGAAGTGTCGAGCCGAGCGTGATTACCGTCATCAGCGAAGTTCAAATACCGGTGTAAACGCTTCGCACTTTCGAGTCGCTCGGATATGCGATTGTACGAGATCGTGAGCGCGGCTCCACACTTTGATCGGGGGGACCCGTATTACGGTGAATCGTATCGCGGCGGCTCCGTGAGTTGGCACGAGGAGAAATTGAAATCGTTTCGAGCGCAAAATCGCTCGCTCCGGTAAAAGTCGATGTCGCATACAAGTAGCACTTGAAAGGTGCAATACAACATTGTTGTTCCATCTGCAAGATCTTGCACATCGTTTGCAACTTTTCACAATGATATACATGGCACAACGATGTATGATATCTGTATGATTTCCCTCGTTTTCCATATTAATTATTATCAATTGGCAAAAGTGCAATTTATAGTAGATTTTAGCGTACTGAGCCAATTTCTATACACATTTTAATATACGAATACTTGGAACTATTTTTAAATTATTAGGCGTATAAATAAGTTCTCGCAATCAATTTTAGATAGTGTTAATAAGAGCGTATTTAAAAATTTCCACGCCCAATTTTTTTTTCATTAGTTAAGTTGACCAACCTGCATTTTTAAATATATATAACCATTCGCAGTTAGACAATTAACTATTATTAGTTTAATTACTACTATTAGTTTATAACTAAATATAATAACGCTGAAAAGATACATATTAGCCATTACATGCTAGCTATTTTCATCACAGTAAAGTCATCATTGAAGCAACTAAAATAATTTTTGAGGCAATATTGTGTCGGAAAAAAATGCCTCAAGAGAGAGAGAAAGAGAGAGAGAGAGAGAGAGAGAGAGAGAGAGAGAG
>NW_012130081.1:323835-325759 GCF_000143395.1 Atta cephalotes | reverse complement strand
AACCCAATACTATACATTTATTTTTTAAAGTATCTACAAATTATATTAATATTTTCTGAACTGTTAAAATATATTTAGAAATCATTTATAATTTTTGAATATTTGTTAAAGTGATGAAAATTACACAAATGTCATGTCAATTACACGTGTATAAAGAATAGAAAAATCATATAGTTGAGACAGCACTTGAAATTTTTATTATTATATGATTCAATTGTGAATATTAGTCGATTATTTTATTCGAATGCAAATCTGTATTCAAGTTGTGAATATTTCATAATGAAAAAAAATAATATATTGACACATATTAAATTTTTTTAATAAAAAAATAGCACAAATTATGACATTGTTACACACGTAAAAACAATTAAGAATTATATTTTTCTTATAAAATGAAAGTGATATAATACACGCGTGAGATAGTTTATTATTGAAAAAACATTTATACTTTACATAATCTACATTACAATTTTATTGCATAAAGCAATTATAAATACAGATGAAAAATATATATTAAAATGTATCATTTAATACGATCAATTATAGTTGTAATTTGAGATTAGAATGTAATGGTATTCTTGCATTAAATAATATATAAAATTATCGTTATACCGAGCAAATAAATCATATACCTTGTACAATAAATTGCCTTGCGGTTACGCTGCAATGACGCTGGGAGACGCAATTGGCGTCACGTGACCGCCAATTTCCTCTTACGTTTCATTTTTAACAGCAATGTGATATCTATAGTTCGATATGAATATCTTTCGCGGGTATCTGTTTACGGGGTGCAGTGTAATGGAAGCCGTTCGACCCGCGCCTATCGCCATAAATTGCATACTTAGTCGCACAACTTAATTCTCCATTTACTTTAGTGTAATGGCGATGATAGCGAACGGAAGCGATAAGCTCATCATTACTTTGTTACGCAAACGAGTTGCACGACAAGTAATTAATCATTCAATGTCGTTATGTTTTCTCAATAAAAAAAAACATACTTTTCTTGTGTAAATACTTTCATCTCTTGCATTTTATAAGAAGACCACTACAATTCTTAAATTTTAATGTAAGACATACGTAATTGCATGATTTATGTTAACTTTTGTCTATAGTTATAACTATAACGTTCATGTCTTTTTATTTTATTTTATGAGCTTTATTTTATGAGCTTGAAACATATATCGCAATATATTATAAAACTCTCATGACTTATATTTTACAAAAAAGTCTTAATTTTTATTTTAAAATAAATATAATTAGATAATATATTGACTTTTTTTTTTCTTAATTATGATTATATTTATGTTTTTTTTATTTTAGTTTCATTTTGCAGTTTTGAAATATGTACAGCTCGTTCATAGCATTGTATTTCTTAAAAAGAAAGAAAGTATAATTTTTATTCTTTATTTTAAGTTATATATAATTACGCAATATCAATTCTATATTTGCTATTATATTTATATGATTTTATTTTAGGATTTAAAATATATGTATCGATATATTTTCGCCGCTATACTTTGTGAAATTATAGTCAATAAACGACTTGTTATGTACACACTTGGCGATACTAACTACGCCATCTTGTGTTGTATCATATAGATTGTAACCGCATTTACGCAATGTGGCGGCCTCTGCAAGGATCAAGTGGAAACATTTGTTCTTTTACTTTCAGGAAAAGTATTGACCAATTTTAAAATTAACAACTTTATTTAGTTTAATTTTAATTTATAGAATTTTTTCAAATATAAATCAAATATTTTTTATATATTATTATTTACTACTGTATAACACAATTTATAAAATAATATATTAGATTAGATGATTATCACATATACAATTAAAATAGTTTTTCTGATTTTATTTTAACAAATATTTTTATATATCAGATTTTATTACGTTAAATCTGATATATAAAACATTTCTG
>NW_012130081.1:320685-323815 GCF_000143395.1 Atta cephalotes | reverse complement strand
TTGTTAAAATAAAATCAGAAAAACTATTTTAATTGTATAATCATCTAATTATAGTATAATAAAAATGCTTATATACAGGTATATTAAAGATATCATTAATTCTAGTCTTACATTAACGAATCATTCTTTAACGTCCAAGATAAGATCCTGAGAAACAATTGCAAGCCCAGATATTAGAATGTGTTTGATCTTTTTACCTTAGCGCTTCTTCTTGTAACAATTTAACTCCGTTCGAACAATTTGCATAATTTACAATCCCGAACGCGATCATACACGACTCTCGATTATTCATCTAGGTTATTTGCGACGATTCCTTTCTCGCCAGACGTCGCAGTCTCTGAAGAGGATTCGCACGCGGCACGCAATTAGCGTCCACAAGCTGCTTAATAATATAACGGTCAATTTGCCGCGATTAGTCGGCGTAATGATAGTTCCCCCGGATAATTTATTGTTAATTATTCCCGACCGCGGTATCCTGGCATACGTATATGTCCGTCAGGCGCCGACAACTAAATTGACAACTAATTGAAATATTGCTTGCGCCGGTAATCAGAAGAAAAATTATCTCACCGTTACAGAGCAATGTTACAACAATGTTAGAGCTCCCGCGAGTACTTAAACTCCCCTTTCTTTGTCTTGTTTTGTTCTCCTCTATCCTTTCTCATCATTTAATCCGACGTTATTTTTAGAGTAAATTTTTTTTATAAAAAAGAGATGATTGGATTATCTAGCTGATTATCACTTCGGCAATTCATTATAAATATTAATTTGGAAAATAATATTTAACTACTTAATTGCTGTTTAAATATTATTTAATTATAGATTCAATTTTAAATGGTTCGGAATCTCTTGCTAGAACGCTCTTAAATAAACTTTAATGGTCACTTCAGAAATTTCGGATTAATTGCGAGTTACTTATTCAATGTAGAAGAAATCGACATTTTTTGAGAGATGAAGAAAATAATATTATATATATAAAATTATACTTACGTTCAATTTCAGAAAATAAATTACAAATCCAGAATTACTTCAATCATCGCATATGGTATTTCTCAGTAATTTAATTTGCATGACGCAAGATCTACTTTAATAATGAAGCGATTTATTCAATGAATTAGTAAAAAAATACAATTACGCAAACAGGAAAATCTCAAATATCTTTTCTACGTTTTAACTCTTAATGATAATATTTCGCGTGTTTTTTAATTTTTTTTTTTAAATCTCACATTTGCTTAAACAGCCAATCGAAGCCAATGAATCCGAAGGTTTTGCTCGCTCCCTGCCCTTCTCCCTTTCTCAGGATACAGCGAAGGCCAAGAAAAAGCCGATGGAGCTGGCATTACACAAGGTGCGCATAAAGTCTCATGAATTATCGCGTGGCTCGGCGCGCTCAGCGAGCGCGGCGGACTTACGTGTTCGAAGAAGCAATGCTCCTGGTATGGCCGCGGGATGGCTAGAACTGCCGATCCAACCTATACTTACCGTCACTGAGATAATCTAGCCCTAGCCTAACCCACCGTAATCCGAACAGCGAAGGGGAAGCCGCGAACTCTCGTGTTGCGACTCGCCGGGGTTCACCTTCCTATCCACCCGGCGAAACATGTTTTGTCTTCAATTCGATATACCGTTCTCGACTTGGCTTTCGAGCACTTTCGACGCAAGTGGTAGCTTAGTTCAGCTTGTTGAGCGAAATTTAGACAATTCTATTTATTGTAGATTGTAATATGCATGTTTGTAACAACTTTTGTATTTGTTTCTTTAATATTAAAAGAGAATGATAAGAGCGAGAGAAGTATAATGGTTGCCAAAACTTTCCGGTCATATAATCTTACAATCATTTCTATCAATCTGTTTATAAGTCAATCACATTCTTGTTATATTCAATTTAGAAACATAATATTTTATATGCTAGAATATCTTATAAAAGTATAATAGGTCTTTATTTGCAAAGATTTTTTACATATAAAATTACTCATTGATCGGAAACTTTCGGTAGTTAAATAAATTTTCGTAACTAATAAAAAAAATATTTAATGTATATTTCTTCTTTATTAAAATTTTACAACCTATGTAGTAAAAAATATACATAACATAAGCATTCAATCAAAATAAGACTCACATATTCCAAAAATTAAAACGATATTAATATTAATCAATAATTTTTCGATTAAACATTAACGAAGATTTAATTAAGACTCTTCGGCTTCTAAATTATTAATATATATCAGCAATTCTTGCTTCTTTGAAGCAAACGAGGTAATATTCTATCGGCTCGAATTCACGGACGTCCTGTACAAACCTGATAATGGATTGGGTCCGTAGGTGGTGTGTATCCCATGGATAAGGACTCTTCGACCAATGAGATTGGGACGTGGGTGGTTGCGGTGGAGTGAGTTTTCTTCGTCGACCGTGGGTTTGCGTGGGCTGCACGGTCCGCAGGATGCAGCATCTTTCAAAATGGTGGTTCCCCGAGAACGCGGCTCTCTCGTGACCACGCTCTCGTGCCGCATGCACGCCATTTCACGAAATCGCAACAATACCCAGAGTCCCACACGCGGGCGTATCATCACGCTGCCATTTTTTTTACTTGCGCAACATTTTCCTAGTATCAAGATATTCACGCTAGAAAATGACTTCCACGAAGAAATTTCCTCTCCTTCGTTAACGTCGCGCGTAATCGATAGGCTTACTCGCGAACACCGCAGAAACGTTCCGACGCAGTAGGTGCAAAAAAAAAAATTATCAGCGAAGTGTAAAAATGGTAAGATAAGTGATATTGTTTCCTGGGAACTTGGCTGGCATGGTGTGACGACTTTATCGATTACTGATTGTAAGATTAGCAACGAGTGAAAATTGCCACCGCAATACGGCATGCTAGGAATGTTTCTAATATTGCGCAAATTACACCTTACATATGCTCACTAAATATTGATTACATTTGTCACATTATTGTCAAGCCATATTATATAGGTAATAAATAATTTTAATAAATACAAAATTATTAAGATTTATCGTGAGTAAATAAGAATATCAATCTTGTTTTCATGTATTTATTAATAATTATTATAAAATTGTAAAATGTATTATATAAATATATGTATATATATATATATATATATATATATATAAT
>NW_012130081.1:300672-319442 GCF_000143395.1 Atta cephalotes | reverse complement strand
TATATATATATATATATATATATATATATATAAAAAACGTTTATTGAAATCTTTCCTGTTATAAACATAAATTTTAGTTTGACTAGATTTTAGATTCATATCCGACCTATTCATATTCCGTTCTTATTTTAAAATAGCCTTAAGTAATATCTTAATACGTTAATATGGTTCTGTGATTGGTTTATAATCTTAACACTATACTTAAGACGGTCTTAAATATAAGAATCGATTATGAATACTGACCTGATAAAATAAAATAATGAAGATAAAATCAGGTAAATTAGTTATATACATTATATATTATAATTAAAGTTGTTTTGGTCACAAGTCTACTCCTAACAAGATGTTGAAATATCCAAATCTTACGCGGAATAATTGACCACGATAGTAGAGAATATCAAATATAGTAGATGACAAAAATTTCGAGAAAGAATGTTTAAGAGCTGAGGATAATTAAACGAGATCATCCGTGCTATTAGCGTTCCTGCGTGACCACCCCGCAGCGAAATATTTCGCTCGCTCTCGAAACAGGTTTCCGAGAATTTTTCTTGAATTTTAATTGCGGCTTACACGTATCGTAGGTAGGCACAGGGGAATAGGGCTCGTATAGATACGCTTGCTATCGAATGCGATCGTGATGTAATATGTACGTCGTGTGTAATGGGCGTGTCGAGATTAAACCGGACCGCCGGCGCCATTCCGGGTTCGCGTTCTAAAAAAAATCATTTTTTTTCTTTCCTCCCTCCTCCCTTCTCCGCTAACATACGTATCTCCGCTATTTTCTCGTAACATGCGAGAACATTGCGAAATGCGTAAAAAATTTCACGCGTAGGCTATTGATTTGCGCTCATATCTCGCATCATGAGATGTGAAAAAATTATATCTACAGGGATGTAATCTGCACCGAAAGAAAACAGTTTCTGAAATTATCTAATATCCGAGAAAATAATAAACGAGGAAAAGCTAGAAAGATTCGTGACTTACTTTTATATTACGTTTTGGATCATGTTCGATAGCTTTAAATCTTCTCATATAGTATGAACATATTTCTACAAACATTATTTTATTAATATATTTTCGTCTATTAAAAAATCATCAATTGCATGATGACATTCGTTCGGAATGTATAATAATATACTTTCCGAATGCATAATATTACGCAATTAATTGAGTTTTTCTTCATCTTTTCATGATGGAAACTGATAATCTAGAATTTGATTAATAGTCCGGCGGATATCATTACGAAGAAATTTGCATATTATTCGATTAATTATATAATCTCCATCATTACAGGAAAAAGCTCTTCCAAGGATAATCTTCCAGCTGTGATCTTAAGACTTGTGGATCCTTTTAATCTTCATCGCGCGGGGTAAATCTGGAAGCAAATAAAATTAATTGCTGCTGATTTATATCTCGAATTTCGTAATTTAATATATCATTCCATCTCAACGGGGAACAAATTCAATCAAACATGTTAACATCATCGTTTGCTTGGCGTGTTTCTAATAATTTAATTTCACAGATCGCCTATTTCATTTCATTACTTTCAGCGTTATTACCTTACATGAAGTTCGAATAAGCCGCTGATAAAGCTTAAGGTTTTCGACGCTGCACGCTTTTAAAAAAGGCAACTTTGCATGATCACTGATAAAAATACGACCATGGGCTTTCTTCGAGCTCGCTAGATTACAATCGACCGAGGTAGTCGTGACTAACGGCACTATCATTCGAGCTTCCCGCGGAAGCAACTAATATCACGACATTTTCAAGCAAGATCTCACCGATATCGGTGCCGTCAGAGTCATCACGTGTATTTGCAACTTTCCAAATTTAAATTTAACAAAATTCTATGAAGCTCACATGCCATTGTGTTATCACTCTGTTATATTAATATAGTACTTGCTATCATGTAAATATAACTAAGTTAACATTTCGTGGCTATAACTTCGTCGAATTTACATTACAGCTCATATTAACATACTTCCTTGTACATTTTGATAAGTTAAACAAGTTAAACAAGCGCTAAAAGATGAATGAGAATTTAAGTAAGTCAATTAATCAATCATTTTAATTCGTTTTGCTCAACTTTATCCTTGCGTTTCTTTCATAATTTTAAAAATTAAGATTGAGCTTTTTTAAGCTTAACAAAAATAAAAGTAGCTAAGCACGAATTAGATCAATAATTTTCAGGTTTATTTCTATAAGTACATATCTTATAATATATCTTATAATTGCGCTTTTTTTTTACAGTCATCCTTTTTATGATACCGGCACTTTACAATCGTAATATTGATGCAAATTCTAGTTCGTAGTTCTTTCTTGCTGCTAAAAATTAGAATGAAGCAAAGTGATCGTGACTACTGGCATTATTATTGAAAGGTCCTGTAGAAAGACTGCTAATATCTCTGGTTCTCAGGCAAGGTCTTCTCCATGTCGGTTCCTTGGAAACAATTACGCCTCGTGGGTTATAATAACGAACCGTTCCTCTAGAATCGTACGTACATATGTATACGTGTCGTGCGCACAAACGCACATGTATATACGCGTAGATGAGCTGTGCTTTTATCGCGAGCGTGAGCATCAAGTGCGTACTACGAAGATGGATGGCCTCGTAAATCTATTGGCAGCGCGCATTCCCTCGTTTTCGCATTTTACTTTCTTCTTTTCTAACACGGCGAGGGCTTCTAAAGCCCACTCACCTCGAGATTTATCGCCTAACGCCAAAATGCCGATGGCGAACTAAAGCGTTCTAGAAAGGCATACCATTACTATTCCATTTTCTCAACAGCTATTCGCAACGATAAAAAAAATATGTGCCTATTCTGTAACAAAGGGATTTATTGCAATCAGCAACAAAATACAACAGCAGCAAAATGTATATATAAAATAAATAGAAGGTATACAAATGATAAAAAAAACTTTGATTAACAAATGTATAAATATAAAAATCTCAGAGATTAGCATAATAAACTAGAAATATTACGAAGATATCCTTGAGGCAAGAACAATGATCGAGAACGACGATTGTCATTGAAACGATAATGTCACTTTCATTCCGTCAACAATCGTCCAGAGTTCTTACTGTATATTGTTTGCGTGATATTAACTATGAAGGGATTACAATATTGCAAAAGTTCTTGACATTATCAAACAAATGTATACATAACGCTCTAATCGTCTTAGCAAGCCTAGAGATAATAAAGCAAAGCAGCTAATTCGTGTAAAACTAAAGGGTTACGCAAGTTTTGCGGTATTTAGAGTGTCTATCCACACCTTTCCAACTTGTACTATAAGCTGAAACTGTCGTGTTATTTACGACACTCGCGTGTCGTACGGTGCTCAATTGTCTTAATAATTATGGAGCAATACAGACCATTTCGGCTACATCGTTTGCGACATTAGTCAGCCATTCATCTTTTTCGTGCAAATTTCAGTGCCACCAAACGATGTAATTTGCCTCGTGTCGTTTTTACGCTTACCTACTTAATGTACTTCGTCATGAACATCCTAACAAACAGATCGTTGCGCGACGATGATGTATTATTGGCGTAATAATGTGGGCCAGCTGTCAAAAGTAACGAACGCGCATCTTCTGCCCCTTCGAGAATGACGAAATTGATAGAATTGCGTTTCTGTGATGGCATACCTGTCATATGCCATGTGTGGAGCGTGCACGGCATCGCATGTTGGCGACAATTTTCAGAAAACGCCATAAGTAAGACCCTTCTCGTAGTTCTTCCTCCACCCTGAAAAATAATTGTGCAAATGTTCATCAGAACTGCATCTGACGAAGTCATTGTTAGAAAGAGGTGAAAAATAAATTTAAAAGATTCAAACCATTTCTTAATATAATTTTAAGAAAATATGATAAATATGTATATTAATATTGTAAGTACATTATTTATTATTAATACTTTATTAATTAAGTATTTGGCGATTAGTTTAATCTCAAACAACGAAATATTTTAGGAAATTGATCACGTTCAACAGAACATTTATTTTACAAATGTTTAAAGTTTTCTTTTTTCGTGCTGATTGCTTATTGTGTTGATGACTTATATTTTTAGACAGCAACAATCTCAGTAAAAAAAAACTCAACAGTAAAATAAATTTTGCTAAACACAGATATAGCAATATGTTGTCAATGATCTTAGTTTTGATTTATATTGATTCCTTTTTATTTTACTGTATAATAAAACCATCTCAATTCTCTCGCTATCTTGCGTTTCTACGGATCATTCATAGGGCCCAGACACATTCTTGTCCATCGCGTTTCGACCCCCATATTTTCACGAACACGCACTCCGTAGAATCTTCACGTCGATGCTGTCGACGGTGGAAAGATAAATCCTCCCTCTCGCTTCTCGGTTCGCTTTCTCAAGCTGACACTCGCGAATTAACAGATCGCACAGTGGCAATTAAACCCCCCAAAAGGATTCGAACACTCCATGGCACGATGGTTCCCATGGTTCCTCTATAGTGTCCGCATGCGGGAAGAGAACGGCGGACGGTAATAAAAGAACACGAACGAGATGCTCGCAAGGGGGATGAGGCACGAGTATCGTCGACAACCCTAGCGCGGTGTAATGCACATGAGAAAGATCCCCTGCGTTGCGGCGGGGTCGTGAGACCGTTGTAAAAAAAAGAAGTGAAAACTGAGAGAGAAAGAAACGACGGTGGACCTGGCGAAGATGCTATGTCGGTGTGCAGAGGGCAATATTTACGAGAGGGGTTGGGTTCAGCCACGGAACGTAATTGCACCGGCTGGGGTACCCTGATTTATTGGGTTATTACCGATCTCGGCGCAAGAAGAACGCGTGGTGTATGGGCATCTTCGCCCGCGCCCTGGTCCTTCGAAACCTTACAAAATGGCGGGATAGAATTGTTGAAACGTATATGCGTTGTATTCTACGAACGTCATGACTATAGTCACAATGACATAAAAAAATTGAAGTTTACTTAAAAATTTACTCCTATAAAGAGACTCCTATAAAGAAATTATGACGTTTCTTCAAAAAGTTGGATATACGTGACCATATAAATTTGATGTTACCAGAGTAAAAATGTCAAGAAATAAATAAACTACATTTTGATGTGCAAATAAAAATCATAGCAAGAGGAAATCTAAAAATTGACATGTGCTATTTATATCTTCATAGTGCAGTTCTTCGAAGTGTTGGGTACACACGACTGTATAAATTTGATTTTATCAAAGTGGCAAAAGATATAATATTTCAACAAATAAAAGTCAATAAAAAGATATACCAATTGACACTGTACTGCTTATATCTTTATAACTTGTAATACAGCGACAGTTATTATACTAAGTGATCAAAATAACAGGGCATTAACATTAAATCACAATGTGACATTTATTACTTTCATGTAACACTATATCATTTAACTGCCAATAGTGTTCTTCTTCGATCATGCGCTATGTATTTTTTATGTTTAGTTAATCAGCTTCCAGTTAGTTAAACTATATAATAATGATGGTCGTTGGATTGTAAAATATAGCAATTTGACGACAAATCGCTATGTCTGTATGCGAACATGAAATGTAACAGATATAAATGTAAGTATTTCTCACATATAATCATAAGTTATTGATTTTAAGCATCGTTAAATTCATAATGTCAAATTATATTCAACATGAGTTATTTTTAAAAATTTCTGTAGATCATTGCTCCTATTCTCAATATGTCTTTTAATTAACTACAACATGAGATAAAACAGTTTAACTTAAGAAATGTATTTAATTTAACTTAAACTTTAGTTTCTTATTTACCAGTGCATATATATTAATATGGACGTCATTTACTAAGCAATTCAACTACAGAAATAGATTGATTTATATTTTGACACACATAGAAGTTAAATATAGCAATGTTATTTAACTTAAAAAACTGGGTTACTATTGCACTTTTAATATCTAACAGTAGATAATATCTAACAGTAGATAGTTAGATAACTTAGACAGATAATCAATAATCATTAATTTTCTTTTTCTTCATGTTTCATGTGTTGATGTATTGAACAATAATAACGAGTTACAAGCCAAAGGCTTTCTTTGGTATGCCTATTCCATCACCTCGAAAGGACTGAATCGATATATAAAAGAATGGAACAAAGTGCAGTGCTACATCTACCTAACATCAAATCTCGCATTGCAGCGCGTACGCCTTCACTTTTACGCGTGGCAAATAAAACCAAGAGCCAGTCGACATCAAAATTATACGTATAGATGGCATTGATATATAGCCGAGCGAGTTTTGATAGACCCGACGGCCCTCGCGGCCGAGTTATAATCGCGCCGCACATCGTATCGTTTTCTCGCCGAGCCGGAATCCTCCATTTTGAAACGCGCCGTGGTAATGTTAATGCTGGTGTTCGCATACTGCAGAAAGGATCAGCGGGATCATTGGATTTCAACTCCTCCTCAAATCATAATTATTATTTCTTATGAATATATAATATTGCGCGCACGTTGTGTTCTTTAATTGCGTATTTTTTAACATTGAATTTATTCACTTTGCCTTATATAAGCTCAATTTATATGATTTATGAAATACTTGTTTAGTGTATAAGAATAGATTCATAATTCATTGCATACAATTAACATACGAATTTTTGCATTTATTATTTTTCTTACTATTTAGCATAAGAATTATGTATTAATATCGACATTAAACCATATTTAATTTTATAACACCGTATCTGCATTCGAATCTCTATCATGTGATCCACAAAGTATTAAAATATGACGTCATGTTTCGCGTGCTACAAAACGATAGCCGTAAATACATAATTAATTGAGTGCTAGTTAATTACTTTCCTGAAATCGTAATGAACAAAGATTGTCGTCCAATTTGCTAATAGACGTTCTTATAGGTTTCCATTTAATTGTTAAAAACATTCTCGTACATGTTTTGCGTATGCAAGTAAACATGATTTCATCCTATTTATATTGTTAGCTTTATTTTGAGTTATAATTAGTATTACTGGTTATCCGAGTTATAACTAGTTGAACTTAAATAATTATATATTAGAGTTAAAGTCTTAATTTTAGTAAATATATACATTGACTGCAATAATATATAACTATAGCAGACTGCAATAAATGTATATATTTACTGACTTAATACTTCGACTATGAGATAGTACGCGTAAATACAAGTAAATCTGTTAGAACATTTTAATTCATAATGTAAGAAACAATTTTTTTTAAGACGTCAATTTACGAATTCCAAAACGAAGTTTGGCTTTTTGCCCAGCACGACCGCGAGTTGGGAATGGGTAGAAGTAACCTCGGCCTCAGGATATAAATCTTCCGCCGACAGATGCACCGCCCTCGACGTTCTGCATCGACCAACCAACCGACCAGAATTTCTGAGGGTAACGCCCTGAAAAACTCGCCAGACTCGCCTTGGATACCTATTGCATTTGCATGTCATTTCGAAGAAAACTATACCCCGTGAGTAAAACTAAGAGTGAACAAAAAATGCAATAAAATTGCCCGATGTATAGCCTTTAATCATTTTTTCTCAGTAAAGCTTATTATTTTACATATGTACGATGTACACATTTGATTTAATATCTCTATTCTTTAACAAACATCGAAATTCATTCTTTATTGCAAAATTGGTAAAATTTTCATCTACATTTACAACAATTCTATCAACTCTTCGATGCTACACAATACGTTCCAAAAAGCAAGAAATGTTTTAAAACATTCTAGCAATGATGCAGCAACGTTAAATTCGCTTTTGATGTTTTATTACGTGAGTATTGTATAAAAATATACATAAAAATAAACATATTATAACAAATTTTTCTTTAAACGCCATATTAATGAATATAACGGCAACAATGCAAATATATGTATTTTTATTGATAAATATATATAAAGTAAGGAAATTTTTGATATGCCGTATGAGAGTGGCACCGGGGAAGGGAAATAAAATTCGATAAAAAATTGAAGACGCATCTTGTGTATCCAATCGTGCAAAGGAACCGCGTGCAAAGAACGCAATAAAGTGTCATGATAGTGAATAATTGGCAAGCAATTTCGCGATGCGGCGAGTTTTTTTTCTACGAATTTTTGATGGAATTAATAAAATGAACGTGAACATGAGAGGAAGTTAACCTCAGGAACACCATATGTCGCGTGATTCCCCACGGTTGGTTTCTAGCTTTCGTTGTACATACTTGCATTCGTGACGATTCGCACCGTCGGCGAGTACGTAGCATGCGTTCCTGTACGCAACGATAGATCTTGGAAACTGTACATATATGTGCCTTTCGGTTACATGCACACCAACATGTACGAGTTTTCCTCCCTCGAGGATTCACGGATGCTAGCCTGTCACGCGATTCTTCAAGAATCGCCTTGAATCCCTATTACTTCTAGAACTTGAGAAATTTTCAAAAAACTACTAATCCAAAAAAATATTTATAGGGTTTTTTAATTGATATTGAGACATTAAGATAGTTGATTCTTTAATATTTAAGCATATATTAAAAATAATAAAATATTTATATGAATTGTATGTATAAAAAAATGTAGTAAAAACAGTGCAATAGTTAATTAATTATTTTAAACATATTGAGGTTCATGATTAAGATAATAATATGCAGAAGGTAATTGAAATTTAAATATAATAGCGAAGACTATTTATTTATTTAAAGAAATGATATATACAGAAAGTATCGACAAAGATTCTAACATGTTTCACGAGGATCGGACATTGTTATACGAGCAGAGAATATCTTATCTATCGTTGCGGACGTTCTTTCCGCACTAATAGTACGGAATCTCGTTCACTCCTCGCCGCTCTCAGTCCTGCCATTGTATGTAACGTGGCAGAGATCGATGAATATTCACGAGGAGAACAAGCTCGATCGCTCTTCCTCGCGACGGCCCTGACTTATGTCTACTGTCGGATTTTTCATTATGCCGTCGTACTTGCTTGAGATTTAATACGAACGTGAAGCTTTCTGAGAGCCCATCATAATTCTCTTCCTTCCAACATGTACTTTTACTGATATTACTTCATCCATTTTAAGAAGACTTTTATGATGTATTTCATGTAATACCGATTTTAAAATAAATAACTCAAAAAAATTTTCTAAAAATATAGAATACAAAATATAAACTACGCATAAATATTTCTGTACCATATATATTTAAATATTAGAAAATTATGTAAATATATGTGTATGATAGATTGTATATCTCTTACAGATTCTTTAAAAGTCTTTAAATTAAATTTTAATGAAAAAAAGTTCTTTTAAATTAACTATACAATAAATTATATTATTCACTAGCATCGAGATAAATACGTAAAACATAATACGCGAAATTCTCTATTATGGTACAATCGCATCGAAGTTTTGTTCTTGCTATTTCGCAAAACATTGTGAAATTTTCGTGCAGTTCATAGTCATTTGGCGAGGACTCGAGGTCCAGTATCGAGGAGCCCGGAGGTCGTGCATCACCAGAGTCTGGCAGGATAATAGCTCTCTCTCTTTCGAGGAGTCTTATTGTCGGACCATGCGTTAAGTGATTGATAGGCACCGAACCGTAGAGCAGAGCGCCACGATATTTCGAAAGCTGCACGCGCAGCAAGAAAACGATAGCCGAGAGCTTCGTGATGCGAGGTACGCGTGCGGTACGCCTGCACGCGGAAACTCGCGTGAGAATCTCGCTGTATTTCAGCCGAGTCCGCCCGCAGACTCGGATGCAATCTTCCTGGATCACGGTCATGAACTTCCTACGTGAAGCGATCAAGGCCGCTAGTTTCGCGGCGGACAGAAAAAAATCGATAGTTTGATATTTCGTCCGCAAAACGTAAATGCGCTATCTTATTACAAGCTGACACAAGGCATCTTCCTTTTCAATATGGTATCGGATAATATTACCAAGATACTTATCGTACTAATAAAATATCAAAAATGATTGAAAATTATTAAATGCATCAGCATCATTATATTCTATTTATGTAATTATTTCCGTCATGGAATCTTTTGTTTTAAATGTAAATGGTCTCGCAAATTTTTAAATTCAATATTCCTCTTATTTTTAATGCTTTAGAAATCACAAATTGACTTTCAATGCAACAAGTCAATACACAGAAAGAAACAGTTTCGTTAAAATATCTAAAAATTAGCTAGATACAGAAAATAATTATTGATTATAAAAATACGATTATTAAATTACGAATATGTAAGACGCTCAAACTAATTACCAGAATATCAAAACTTTTGTGGTATTGCTTATTATGTTTGAGTGTTTTTTACATATTATTTTGATAATTTAATTTTTTATTAATTAATTAATAAAATTATAATTAATAAAATTATTTTCTAAATTGATATCTAAATTTTTAGACACTTTAGTAAAAGCATTCTTAAGATTATCATTAACACCAGATTATTAATATTCTTATAAAGATGTTTATTATAGTATAAAAAAGTTATTAAATTGCTTCTCAATTCAATAAGATGATATTACTACTTTGATTCTGCTCATAATTATGTTTTAAGATCAAAAAAGATTTTAGCGTATGGTCTTCAAAACCAGATATATATATATAAAAAAATTTATAAAAATACTTAAACATTAAATTCCATTTAACTTTTCATGACTGATTTAATTTTTTTTTGTAATTTTTATTGATCAACATTTTATAATAGATGGGATACATACAATATGTTCCACTAGTCAAAAGATTAATTAGATTTATTCTTATCGATCGTCGATCTTATCAATCCAAATTCGTATCGTTTTTAAAATCATTCTTTCCATGTAGACACAGATTTATTTGTAAAATTCAAGAACCGGATTAGCATATATCAAATATGCATGAATAAAAATTTAATCTTAAATTCCTTCTTCTCTAACCACGCGAGTACATCTTCATACGTTCCAATCATAAATGTCTCCTTTTAAATCCAATTCCGGAAACTCTCTTAAAGTGATTTTCCACAACGGAACTAGAGCCGCAATAAGGAGGGTGTGCTGAAGAAGGTAGCAATTTGACCAGCCGGCGGAGTTCATTGCACTTTCCTGTGTCAAGACTCTCTCTTTTTTCTTTTAACCATCGCATTCAACTTTTGATGACGACGACAGTGTACAATGTCAACACAGTTGTGCGTACAGTGTGACACGGTGGTAGACATTTCGCCTACCAGGACGTTCATTATCCCCGAAGAATATTGGTTTCAGAGGTGTATAATGTTGGAGACCGGTGGTCATCTGCCGCGTGATCCACTCTGTATGTCAGATGGAGCCATGTAGCAGGCCGCATGATTCGACCTCTCTTGTTCTCGCATATCATTATGAAAATTCGAAAGGTTTAAGCCGCGAGTTGTAAGCCGTACATATGCGACGGCGGTGGGCACCATGCGTGCTGTACGTAATTCCTGATTGAAGGGATCGTCTGCGAGGAAATAGCAGGCTCGACCATAACCGACACGTGGTTCACGCCCGAACGCGGAACGAACAAAAGCTGGAATCCCTTTAACACTTTAACTCCTAGCCTCGCGTGTAATCGCCGGCGTAAACAGACCGTACGTTTCGCGAAATGAGTAACAGTGCTCATGCCACCGTTGCGCGTTATGATCTTAGTTGCTCGGGATTCGGTTAGTACTCCCCGTATTGTGTCGAAGAATCGGTGCGACAAGGGGAAGTAGAAAACACAATTCTAAGGTAGGACAAAGCACGAGTGAGTTTTACTTTCTTAGAAAAATGTTATTTCAATTATTTGAGACATACGGAATTTACAGCAAGAACTATACATTTACAAAGTGATGTTCGCCCAATTCAGCCGTAATCACGATGATGCATAGTTCAGCATTTAATTAAAATTATGACTCACTTGCTCCGCAGTACATTCTAACAATTCCAAATCAAACAATTCTCCATTGTATATCTTCTCATTAACACTTGCCAAGCAACTGAAGTAACACGGCATAAACTGTCGGAAGAGCGAGAGCATACACAGCAAGAATCGCGTGGTGTTAAGTATGGAACCAGCAACTTCCGACGGATGGAAACGCTTGGAGAAGTCTCCCTTCGGGTAAAAAATACCTTGATTTTCTCGAATGTACATCAAGTCTCTTGCCATACGCAATGCACTCTGATATATGCAGGCGCGGAATCTGTTTTAGATACAAATCCTTCTGGCATGCAAGCACGTATCCGAGCGTGTCTATTATATGGTTTAGTATTAGTTCTGTAGACGTTGGCATACGTATATCGGTCGTTGTGAATGTATATAAGCGCCTGGACTATGAGCTACGTTCACCGGAAACCATTCTTCCACCAGCCGCCCTCTTGGTACCTTTTCCGGTGCGGAGACTGTAAATCTCTCCTGGCACGCCAACCGTTCCGTAGAACTCGCCCAGAGTTCTCTAAAGTGCGCTATTTTCATGGCCCACCCGGCCCTACCCTTCCATGATTGAGCGGCTTAGATCACCTCCGCCGATCAACGAAAGCTTACGAAAGATACCGCCAGGCAAGTTACACCCTCCACAAGCACCTAGGAAGTTTCTGTCGGAACATGGTAAGCTATACGGTGATTAGTTGATTGCATAGCCACCACGCTTACAAATGTGTTATTTGGTTTCATTTTCGTTCAAACAAGTCGACTAATATCAGGTATCCCACGGACATATCGGTCATATTTAATTACGCGTAATACGTGTAAGTGAAAGATTCCTAAGTCGCCTTTTAGTTATTATTTATGCATGGGACGGTTATGTATAAAATTTGTCAAGAGACTTGAAGCTCAAACCATTTACATAAATCGCATTAATGTCATATTCAGAAATTATGATAAAATCACACTTGAGCTTCTTCTTATTGGATTGAGTAAATAAACCAAAAATTTAGATTAATTATAATTCAAGTCAGATCATAAATATCAGTAAATAATTATTTAACAAATCAATAATTAATTGAAGTAGATTATCACTATCATAAAGTCATTATAGAGTCATATTTAAATCATAAATTTTTCACCTTGATTAACTTCTGATAATTTTACATAGTTGTTATGTATGGGAGACGGTTATATATATACATATATTAAAATCTTAAAGTCCTTAAATTGTTTTATAAATTGCATTAATGTTCAGAAATTGTGATAAAATGTGCTTGAGCTTCTTATTGGATAACAAGTAGATTAAAAAAATTTTATAAAATTGTAATATTCAAGTTTGATCCCATACATCAATAAATAATTATTTATCAAGTCAATATTTATATAAAGTTAAAGTTGATTATCATTGTCATGTAGTTATTTGATACATTGCATTTAGATATTATAAGTTTTTCAGCCTTGATTAACTTCTGGTTTTATGATTTGTGCATGAGAGACAGTTTACATTTAACATTTGTATTAGAGTGTTGAAGATCGAACCGTTTATATATACTGTATTAATGACATTCAGAAATTGTGAAATATTGTAAAATCACACTTTTTTGAGCTTCTTTTCATTGAACAGCAAGGAGATTTAAAAAATTTGTTTTTATATCATTGTAATATTCAAGTCATATCGCATATATCAGTAAATAATTATTATTAAATATATATCAAATCAATAACTTGTGGATGTAAATTATCACCATAATGAAATCATTTTAGATATTATATTTAGATATCATAAGTTTATAAGTTTTCCTTGATCAGTTTCCGGATATTTCATGTATACTCATAATAAAATTATATATATTAGTGGAAAGTTAATGACATAAAGAATATGCGCAATAAACAATCTTTTACTAATGCCATGTCATCATAACGGTTTATTCAGAATATTTTCTTTCACTCTATCTTTTTTATCCTTCGGCATCGTCAAGGCAGTATTTCGCAAGCACCACGTCTAAGTTCTAAAAAAGGAGTGTACAATCACAAAAATGCATTTACAGTCATCTACTTCCACCAGTGTTCATCATCGTTTACCTGTTTCTTCTTTATTAGTCCTGTTACCTTCAAAATCTTCAAGGCATATTTGATTACATTATATAATGTTCCCGTTAGAATATTACGATAAATTTCAATTGACGGCAACTCCTGCTTACTATATCTTCGTCCATTATCCACCATTTCGAGCATCATCGCCTTATTTATCTTTCCATATTATGTTCACAACACTCTGAATCAAAAAATGATCTCATAATCGATATGCTATATTTACTGCGTTGAAGCCACTCTCGTAGATCTGTAACGGTTTTCACTCGGCAGCTGTAATCGTCTATTCGACCTTCCTCCACTCGTCCTTCCGCTCACGATTACACCGGAGGCATTCGACATGCGGTCATCAGAATAGCTCTGCATCAGCTCTTCATTGGTGAATCGGTCGCATGCCTTGCGGTTAAGAGGTCCACAGGTTCGAATCGTCGGTATCGATTCGGGGCTGATGCCAGACACCGCGTAATAGATCTCTATTCTATTCGATTTAGTACGCAATCGAATGAAACATTTTCTTGGCCATCTCTGTTTTCTAGATCTTAATAGTATAATCAAATTTAATTTTATAGATTTGCTCTTTCTTTTTAAATAGAAAAACTCTCCGTGGAAAATATAAAAACAACAATAAAAATTACAGATGTTTTATTATTAAATAGTTTACTAGATCTTAGATCGATGTAATTCAAGATTGATTTATCTAAGAAGAGTATAGACGTAAAAAATTTGATTCAATGGCTACTCTTAAGAATATTACTCAAATGAAACTTTTTCTCTCAGATTCAAGATATCAATTCAGGTTAAAGTTACCCGACTGTCGAATCTTGACATTATCCGCAATGGTTGCCACAAAATATGCGATCGTTCCGATCGCGTGGCTTTTGCGGTCGTAGGAAGAAACGTACAGACCAGACACCGCATCAAACAGTGAAATCGATCCGTGTCTGACGGCAGACGCCACATAATGGATCACTGGTGCTCCAGTCTCCCTCTGCATCTCCACCTCTTCCTCCCCTTCCTTCCGTGCTCTGTATCTTCGAGGTCTGTGCGGACGTTTGGATCGCGATGCCTCGCGGTGGCTCTCGCGCGGATTCTGGTCCCTGAGGGGACCCGAAAACCTAGCCTCAAAACGTACACGGATAATTGGGGATAATGCCGGGGTTGCCGAGGCTCCGTAATTGCACGAGACCAGGCCCTTTCCAGGTCTCGCGCTCCCCACGATCTCTTCCTCCGCTCGGCTCGCTTGGCTCTCGCGCTAGCTGTCTGTTCGTCTGTCCGTTTGTTCTTTCGTTCATTCGTTCGTTCTGGTAACGTCCGTCTGTCGACCGCTTTCGCAGAACCCGATAGTACTAATTCGTCGGTTTGTTTCGTGCTGCCGTGTTATTACAGTCCGGACCCACGTAGAGTGGGTCAACGCGGATCGTCAAGTTCCTGCAATCCGCGGCGAAATGCGGCCGCGGCTGCTTTTGACCCCGAAAACCGGCGATTTCAAGAAAATGTTCTTGAAAATTATTTTATTGTACACATCGTGTCACGTTACATTCTTTTAATGATTGCTTGTGTCGTTTGACAACAAGAACAGCGCTCCATTTTATTTAGGCCGAAGTGTCCGGCAGGACACCGGTATGGTGAAAGTAGCAGACTGTTAGGTAACCAATAATGAGCAAATTATAGATATAGCAATAAAGTAATAACATGTATTACTGATGATTTGCATGGATAACATAAGACATATTAATCATATGGATATGCAATAACGATATTATTTCGCTGTTCGGTCTAAGTCAACTTTCAATAATTGCATAGAAGCATAATTTCTTAATTAAGATATGTATAAATATCTGCCAATAATCATTATCAATAACATAAATATAATTACATTATAATGAAAAATGATATGACCAAAAAAAACTGTGATTTAAATGAAAATACGAATAGGGAGATACAATTTTACATTCATCTAAAAATATTATTCTTTGACATGAATATGTAACTGTTCGATAATTGTATATCGCGAAAAATAAGCGAAGCGAGGAAATAAATAAAAAAAAACGACTGAAGAAAATAATTAGAGAAAAATGAGTAGAAGGATGAGTTCAGGAAGAAATGTCCCTTTAAAATTGTGCATTGCGAAGACAGGTTTATGGAATGCGTCCCAAAGAAAGCTACGAAAAAGTTATTTTTACTAGCGGAAAGGTTTGTGACTAATAATTAGCAGTTTACTGCGCCGAATAAATTTCATTAAGGCATAACGCTCTTCGCGATTGATTCTCCAGTAAGTCTCGTTTTACTTTCAGAGAATCTTCAAAAATTTTAAAATTGTTGTTTGTCAGCGAATCAAATTTATTAAGTATCTTAAGAATATACAGCCTGTTTGCTTTGCTCAAATTATTCTTCGATTCAATGTGAAACATCTTTCTTGTATACTTTCTCAATTATATCAATTTTCAATACAATAATCAGTTTCATTTTCTAATTATTGAACTCTTTAAGTATATATTTAAAATTGTTTTCTTAACCTTTCGATGCCACTCCTAGTATGGCATACCTATAAGGTTTTTTATATTTTGCTTTGTGTTGTAACTTTTCTATTAATACAATTGCTATCGTTATATGTGTATTTCTTGACATTTGGAGTTTTGATTTTAAAAAACTTTGATATAATTAATTTTTGTTTGCTATATGTTTATTTATAGATGATATTCTTTACAATAGCCAGTGGCAATTACGTAGCAAAATGATACAGCGTGGCACCAAGATTCTATTACATTTTCGAATTTTTACGCGAAGTCATTTTTTTCTTTAAGCAAGAAAAAGATCATTTATTAATATCAGAAATATAGAAATTATTAACTTTTTCAATATAGGAAAAGTTAATAATTTCTACGAGATTAATAAACGATTAAGAAAATATTAATAAATGATTAAGGAAATTTTCCTTATCTAATATCCATGAAAAAGAACATTAGCATTAATGCATATTTAATAGATCTTAATGCATGTAAGTATCTAACGTCGAATGATTAATACTTCAAGAGTAATGATTATTTAATCATTAACGATATTCCATCACACCTCCTGAAGGCACACTTTTATTTGGATCTAAATACCATTTTTCTTCCTTCCCAAGGTTGAAATCAGCACGAAGGTAAAAATAATATAATGACAAACAAATCTCATCATCATAGAACTGTAAGTAACACGCTCTACAGTCAATGAACTTAAATTACATCAGATCGAGTTTGATACAATTATCCAATCCGCTAATAAAACAAGGGTAAACCTCACTCGCTTCTACTTTCATGTGAATGAAAGTTGATGCATTTATAGTCCGTTTCTTATCAAGTAAAAGGTTTTACGTACACAAAAAGAAAAGGAAAACTTGTAATAAATTCATTGTTCTAAATAAGTAATTATTTTTAGGAGTACAGAGTAACATTATATTTTATTTACTACTATAACAAATCAATAAATAAATATAATTGTTAATATTTATCGTTCATTTAATTATAAAAGTTAAAGAATTGATGGAAAAAAGCCAATCGATCTTCTTATACACGAACACTTCGCATGACTATTTATTATTCATTCGAGTAAGCCGCGATTTTTGAGGCATTAGAAATTCATGGACGGAACAGCTGTATATTCACCTGGCCTATACCTAGCCACAATCATTGATCGCGTGTCGGGCATCTGAAAACACGCGTATGCATTGTTCGGATCGCAATGTTCTTCCCCGTATAAATTCCATCAATTGATAAAATGATGCACGCTATTTATATTCGCATTGTGATCAAAATATAATCTATAATTTCAAATTAAAATTAGTTTAATTAAATTCGTACAAAATTCTGATTTCTTCAATCTTAAGAAATGGAAAGTAAATAACATGAAATTATACATATATCTATTTAATTAAATAGATATATATATATATATATATATAAAATAAATAACGATATACGGATCAATGATATTCCTAATTATTTTATATGAATTAATTAAGAATCATTTGATTAAATCGATATACGATATTAGAAGAGAAAGAAGGTGACATCAGGACTGATCTCCATATATCGGTATCTTCTAAACAGACAACATTACAAATTAGCAGATAATCAATTCGCTTGGACTTCCGGCGTGCTTAAGCAAACAAATGACAGAACCCAGCGCGGCTCGTAAAATTTTTAGTAATTAGAGGCTGCTGGAGGCGCAGGGCGGAGTCAGGACCAGGCTTAACATCGTTTCTTCACTTTCTTCGTATGGACGCATACTCCGCTACGAATGGGATCGCGCGCAAAAAGAGTGCAGCAAGTCTAATTTTACCAAGGGCGACAAAACCGGCGTAAAATTTGCATATAGATAGGGTCATGCAATAACAGAGACGTAGAAACGAGTTCATAGGATTCCAGAGTTTTTCTCCTAAAACTCGACCATTTCTCAACTTTCTCGGAATCCTGTGGCTAGCGTGAAATGCATGTTCCGAGACACCGCACAGTTTCTTTCCAAGTGCTACCCAGATCGAACGATATATGTAATTGTTACGCGCGAGTTCTTATCACGAACAATAGACAGGAAATTTAATACGTCGTTATCATTTATAATTATTATATTCCACCAATGTGTGTGTGTGTGTGTGTGTGTGTGTGTGTGTGTGTGTGTGTGTGTGTGTGTGTGTGTGTGTGTGTGTGTGTGTGTGTGTGTGTGTGTGTCGTCTACTAGTAAGTTAATTATACTACTTATTATAGTGTCGTTACTACTAATAAGTAAAGGTTAAACGGTAAACGTACTTCTTCC
>NW_012130081.1:285949-300652 GCF_000143395.1 Atta cephalotes | reverse complement strand
TCGTCGTCGTCGTCGTCGTCGTCGTGTGTGTGTGTGTGTGTGTGTGTGTGTGTGTGTGTGTGTGTGTGTGTGTGTGTGTGTGTGTGTGTGTGTGTGTGTGTGTGTGTGTATGTGCTCAGTAATATTTAGCAATTCTATATGCGTTCATACAATTGTAAACGGAAAAGATACTTCCTTGCGCTTGATTCAAATCTTAAATGAAATAGGTTAGTCAATTCATAATTCATGTACATTGTAATAAATACAGTAAGAAAACAATAGTAAGAGAACTAAAACATCTTAGTAGTTACTTTATTATTAAATATTCTAACTTGTTCCCCAGAACTTCTAAACACCTGAAAGCAACGTGATAAAGTGAAATATAGGTATATGTGAGAAAAAAAAATTTAATTTCAAAATCGTTTACAAAAGAAGCTTGGAAGCTACTTTGTAATTACTTCGATTTAATAATAGTCAAATTAATGATGACTGTTTATTATCGTGCACGCGTCGCAAGGTACGAAAGATTTCACAGAAAATCGTCAAATCCAAAGCCGCCAATTTGAAGGGTTTCAATTCTTCACACTCGGCGGCAGTTCCAGTTCCTCATATGAAAGTTTCCGTCATCACACGCGATACCCGAAGATCTCGATTGGTAGCCGACCGTAATGCCTGATCGACGGCGCCAGAATCCGAGGAACCCGGTCGCGTCGCCCGTCGCTGTGAGACACATCGGCACATTCGGGCTATCATTAGCCGCATCTGCTGCGCGGTTGCGAGAGGAAAGATATAAAAAAAGGCTGTAATTACCACCTTAAACGACGTATATTCCTTCATTCTTATGTCTCAGTCTTTGTTTCCGTGGCCGCGGGTTCATCGTATCATCGTTAAAATGATCCTCCGTGGCCAGCTCGGGTCGAAGGTGCCCATTTAGAGCCTGGGGCTTTAGGCGTGTTTCGACTATTTCTTCTATCCGATATGGATGTATTCTGTCTCGTTTTCGAAGAAATGAGAATAGATGTCGCGCACTCTTCATCATTAATTTCATCAAAAATAATTCAAACATTTTTCAATTTTAATCATTTATATCTGATTAATAGATACATCAAGATGTTTCTTACATAATTTTAAACAAATGTGTCTGCTAATAATTTCTAAATTACATTTAATAATTTATTATTTTAAATATGAGAATTTGGCAATTTGATCTAATTTACACAAAAGTATTAAAATTATTGCGAAGACCGATGAGTAGCAGGTGCTAATGTTTTTGCCGTCGGAAAGACAAATGAATGTTTCGACGTGCATGCTTTGCACGTTTGGAAGAAATTGCCGACGGTGATTTCGTGCGGCAAGTTCAATCAGTAGAGAACTTTTTAAAATCAATGAAGGACATCCGCGTGATCGAGATCGCGATTAAGCGTCCTTGTGGTAGTTCAAGGCTGAAGTGTCTCGGACAAGATGAAATCGGGAGGTGGACCAGATCGCCCGCGGCTCCATCGAAATCCGTGAACGAGTTTCGGTACATTGATCGAGAACAGGAGTCCGTTCGATAACTAGGAGGATCTTATCTTAGGGGGCTCCCAGTTTCGACGGTCGCCGTACCTCGAGCTCTTAAAGGATATACCCTCGAGGGACGACCGTGCTTTGAGGGCGCCGCATCGCGCCAACCACGCCTCTTCCACCGTTATTTACCTCCGTCCTCTTCGCCCTTGCGATTTTACCTTCTTCTCCCCCTTTTTTGACGTTGGTCCACTAAGCCCGGGAGCGATAGATACCTTCGGCAATAATGGACGCAACTGGTCCGTCGATCTCGTCAATTTTACGAAGAATCGTAACGTATACGGAAGATCTTCGCGTCGAATGCAATATTTGCTATAATTTAGCGAATAATAGCAAAATTACACAACATAACAAACTTGTACAACAATATTATTGTTTTAATTTATGGATTCGAATATAATAATCATAACTTTATTTTCCTTTAATTAATTGTAAAAATTTAAGTAATCACAGTATTACTGTATATATAAAAGTTGCATTATGTAATTAGAAATTAATGACAAAATTTCTAATATTAACAATAAATAATTTTACATAGCGTTTATATATGTATATGTATACATAAACAATAAATTTTATATATATGTATTAGATTTAAACATTAGATTTAAATTTGATTTTAGATTTAAAAACAACAAATATGTGATCTGTTTGCAATGATATCTGGAATTATAGATCTGATAAATTTACACTATAATATATTATAAAATACCAATATAAAATACCAATGGATTAAGTATCAGCCAAATAATTCTTATACCATTGGATATTATCTTTACAATACCTAGCACTCAAAGCTCAACTACTACTATTATAATACGGTAAAGAATAATGCGTCTAATAAGTATATCTCCATGTTATCTGATTTTGTAAACTGACATTTTAATGCCGACTTATTATGTACTTTCTGAAATTACCAGTGGACAATGCGTAGCGTCTTTATGCATCCATTAATGGTCATAAGTCGAGTAAACACAAGCGCTTGTAAGTGCCACGTCGCATACCGTGATATTTACGATATCTTAGCGTCGAGATAATACCCGCGTTTAACTTTAACACACATTTAAAGATGATTCTGTCAAAACAATTTTACATCGGCAAAACAAACTTCAGAAAAATCTATGCTTTAATTTTTATTGTGATCGACTTCTGGGAATAGTTTTTAGCACGATCGATTTTTTTGCATTCTTCATTTTTTCTCGATGACTGAAAGAGCGAAGAATGTTCTCCTCATAGCATCAAAGTCTTTAATAGCACCCAGCTCTAGATCAGATAAGTTCTAACAACGTTACGTCATGTAGATCGCCTTGGGGGCTATAAAGGATCATCGACATCCCTCTTGAACTTCCTTCTTTCTTTTATTGCAATAACCTCGATATCCGAAATTCTTGCGTAGAGCAGAGAAGTGCTCACGGCTGAATAAGGGACGAAGAAAAGAAACTTTGAGCACAAAGTGAACACCCCCCCCCGTGAGGATGTAACTTCCAAGGATATAAATCTCCCGGGACAGTGATGCTCCTGCCGCCGGCAAGGAATTTAAGAAGAATTCATTCGGGGAGGCGCTATATGTTGAAGATGAAGAAGCTGTGCAGAATAGCGAATTCTTTTTGACAACTAATAATTAAAAATCGTCTGTTAATAGCTGATTGATTATTTCTATCAATCAAGACAGTCAATTCTATATTTTCAAAACTATTTTTCAAGCTACTATAATTGAACTTCCAATTTCTGAATAAAATAAAAAAATTGCAAAGTTTTATTAGCTATGGGATAATAATACTTAATTTGCTTTAGATAATGTATCACTAGTAAGTACGTAAATATCTCAATTACATATCGATTTTCATAATCTTATAATTATTAGTAAATTCTAACGTTAAGAGTTCTTCTTGAACAAACTGAAACATTGAAACAGATATCATCGGCCTGTGTAACACAAGTAGCTATTAAGCTATAACCTATTTAGAAGCCTATTCCATCGGCTAGCTTAGGTAATATCTATCGCACATGTGCACATTCCCATTATGCCAAACATTCGAAGTAAAACACTTAGCAAAATAACAGAGGAAAGAAAGTAAACTTTTACGGGAAATCGTACTTGGTCAGTCTTCACTATCACAGCAATGCTATTCTACATGTAAAAATTACGTATAATGCCTAGCGGAAGAGATGAACATTCTCCAAAATGGCGACCATCTGCGCTGCACGCACTCGATAGCACGAGTAATCACGCACATGTCTTGAAGCTAAAAAGTTTCCTTGACATTTCACGATTCTCATGCGTGTCCTTATAACATGTGCGAGAACACTTCATTCTGATGTCACTATAAGGGAAATAATACAATCGATATATTACGTCACCTGTCACAATTTCGACGAATGCAATCGCAAGGTTGATGGGCGAGTTGATGCGCGACGGGGATTCTACAAGGATTATTCTTCAAGGTCATTAAGATGGCGGCTATCGACGCACGTCTCGGCGCTGAAGAAGTCGCGGAGTCATCCCCCGATTAAAGTGACATTCGGGACACGTTGGTCCCGTTGCGGATCGGAGCGCACGAGACGGACAGGTGTAACGCGCAGCGGTAGTAGACACCAACTGATCTCACATAACAACGGCCGATAAAATTGTTGCGTTTCTACCAAAAATTATCCTCTTTTTTTCCCTCGCGGTATAAAAAGTACAAAATTGTGGTAATTTAGCCCCCACCAAAACGGTGATGGCGACGGTGGCGGCGGTAGCGCTGCTCCGCTTGTTGCTTATGGAGAAGAGGAGAGGCATCGAAGGCACGAGTGTGAGAGAGAGAAAGAGAGAGAGAGAGAGAGAGAGAGAGAGAGAGAGAGAGAGAAAGAATTCCAGAAAGAAGAAGAAGGAGAGTGATAACGCAAGACGAGGAGAAAACTGCAAAGAGAATGAGAGAGGTAGAGGGAAGAGGTAGATAGAGAGACGGAGACGAAACGAAGGCCTTTCGCTTGTGAATACACCGCACTAACAACGCGGGACAATTATGGTTCAATATAGTCGACGTTAATAGCAATAGCGACTGCTTCGCACGCTCGGCATTCTTCGTGTTCCCGCTTCTATTCCGTATGGAAAAAAAAATATGTATTGCATGGAATTTACGTTTCATACCATACGCGCTAAATCACATGTATGATAACCAATCAATAATTGTCAAATAATAATAATAACAACATTGAAGAAAAAACAAACATGCCTACAGAAAATTATTTTCATATAATTTAAGTGAACAATAAAATACATACAATAAGCACTTATTTAATTTTTTTTTTTTTTGATCGTAAGAGAACTGTCAATTTAATACTATCTAAGCAAACTACGTCATCTTATTCGTTTTGTATGAGAAATTCTTCTATAAGAAACATACCTCGAATTTAGCGCGGTCCATCGGTAGCAGTTGCGATCAGATATTCGAAATTCGAAATCGGATATGACGCGGAGAAGACTCCTCGAACTCCGTTCTGTATTTCGCGGACACTGTTACTCCTGGCTCGCGTCGCCGTTCGTGTGAACACGGCCGATGCTTTAAGCCACCGAGAAGGGGCATACTATGAAATTAGTATAATCACGATCAAAATTACTCGCGCCGGGTAACGCTGAACCACCAACCGCCGCTCAAATAACCCGCCCCGTCGTCGCCAATCGGGACTCGCGAGTTGGCGGCCATTTTGCGCGGCGCCGCATGCGCGTCGGAAGCCACGAATTACCGCAAAAGTGGATAATTTCTGCTTGCAGGGTGCTCACCAAGCCGTCCGCTGTGTACCGCTCTGTCATGCTCGATCCAGTTTCGAAACCTTGCGGAAAAACTTTGATAGAGCGGACGAAAGGAATCGATCCCTACGAATAGCCTCGATAAATTAACAACTGCACGAAATAGCTACGCTCTATGTCATTTTCTTAGGGAATGATTACGATAAAAAAAGAGAAGCGGGGTTGCTTGAATGCCCGAGGGGAATGTACGCAGCGGGAAAAGAGAGCGAACAAACATAGCGGTTTGTTGGAAGAAGTAATAGATAGGGGAGATAAACATATTAAACTTATCGCAGAATTGCAGGACACAAAAAGCAGGCAGAAAAGAATAGGATAGGGAATATGAAAGGACATTTGTAAGAAAATAAAAGAAAGAAATAGAATTTGAATTATTCTTTAAATAAATTGGTTAACAACAATAATTGTTAACAACAATAATTGATTTATTAACTTTTATTATTATGTAATGCTGTGTTATATTTTTCACATTTGCAAAAATTGTATTTTACGATATTTGCATGGTGAACTTAACAAATTAAAATTCTATCAAATGTAATAGAAAGTAGAATTCACTTGAAAGGAATGTACTTTTTAGAATTAGAAGCCTGTCTCAGTTGAACTTCATCTTTTCTCTTTTTCTTTTCATGTTGGATGATAATTCTGATGAGCTGAAAGAAGTAGTTAAAAAGAACAGATTCTGAATATGAAAGTGCATCTACTTCGCATTAGCATTTACAAATACAGTACTCATTACGTTTTTTTGAAATCAGTCATCATAAACTAAATAGTACAACACATCAACATTAAGGGATGGTGGTTCTCTGCAATCACTCGTGATACTTTCTATCACAGGCGGGCAAAATGCCATTGGCGATAAATTCCATCGCTTTCCTTATGCACGTCATTCATCACTGTAGGTACTTTGCTTGCGTATGTATGTATGTATATATACGCATATACACGTATTACTTTTCTCCTGATGACCGCGAAGAAACATCTCACGCGACTCGAATCCGCAAATCGCGCTTGCAATGTCGCTCACTCGATTTTACCGCCGCAAGGCCCTCAGCTCCCGTTCGCAGCAGTACCGCAGTACCGTGTAATTAGTAAGAGAGAAATGTTTAGGCTGCTCTCATCCGTCGCCGAAGAAACGCCCCTTCATATACAGGACATATAGTACGTATTCCTTTGCTACCAGAGGAAGAGGAAATGAGATTTAGTATCTCGGAAGATCATAATTTAAGTAATGGTCTTTTTATTCCCCGTATAAATTTTAAAGTATAAAAAATTAATAGCTGTCGTCAAACGTTGTTCCACAAAAATAAAAAGTCATGAAGATAGAAAGATTCTTCTATTTTCTTACAAATGCCCTTTCATATTCCCTATTACGATAATAGATCATTTCAATGAATCTTAGAATGATAGAGAATAAAAGATATTTTAATAAGTTAAATGAAATACGTTAATAATTCCTGTCTACAAACTGGAATTTAATAACGTAGGACTTAAACAATTTATCGCATATTGTTAATCACAACTGTTTCTCGAGCGTAAAAGTTGGAGTCCTGTTCAGCATCAGTATAATTGCACGGTAGATTGGTCTCATCATAATCTAATTAGTGACATCTGATAAATTGTTCTTATGTGCTCGTACAATGTGCAATTATACCAGTGTGCAGAGAGCTTAATGCGGCTGAGGCTCGAAAGGCGCCATGTACGTTTCGTTACGTTACATGGAGTGGTCCACTGATTATAGTTCGTTAATTATTGGTGGCCGCCAACAGAAATTAGAGGATTCAGAGTCGCCACTCTTGTTCGCGCATATTAAGCCAGAGTGAGAATAAAAGCATAAAGATTGTCTTTCTTCGCATTGCGTCCAAAAAAAATATCAATCGGTTCCGATCCATGATTTGCTCGTATAGTATAAGGATAAAAGGAATAGTTTATGCATGTTTACTTTGTGATAGTTATATTTCAGTTATATTTCAAAAGTCACAATTAAACTTTGCAACGCTTAAATCGATAGAATAGTAGAATAATTATATTATGAATTGTCACTACGTATAATAGGTATACAAATAACGTTATACTGAAGTATAAAATAGTAAAAAATACGAAAAGGTAAGATTATTAAAACACACTCAATCCATCTAGAATTTGCTACATTATTATTTCTTCTCCATGAACTGTGTCTTTCACTTACGGAGACGTTATGTTATCCTACAAAAGACTCTTGCTTATCCTATCCAGATCTGCATTGCAAAGGAGAAGAAGCAAAGAAGAAAGAACGCGGCAAACAGAAAGAAGGGCGTAGTGCGGGAGATTCTTGCCAGTCCTTCCGCCGTTTTTCGAGGCGTATCCTATCTGCTACACCCGGGGCACGAATACGAATTAGGATCAAGTCGCAGCGGGATCGGGGCACGGCCGATTTCGTGTATGCTGGTGCCTTGGGCAACGGTAAGTTGTTGCAGTGGGTCTAGCCACTGCTCTGCCCTCTGTAATTATACCGTGTACAGCCCACCGCCGCTTTACTCTTTCTCCGAGAGCCTTACTTCTTTCCCTTCGCTCCCTCGTACATTTCCTCGGCGATACCTCGTGTTGTTCAATGTGCGTCTCGCCGACCGTGGTCCCGCCGGGAGCGAAGGTTGTGCTGAAACAGCCGTCTTCGAGTACCTCCCTTGCTATCTCACAAGTTCTTGTTTGACTCCAATATGTCGATTTTTTACTTTCAATCACTAACTATCTCTGTTCCTAGTGTTGGCAGCTAAATGTGTATTTAACAAAATAATGATTTTGGAAAAGAAAAAATGTTATAATCATTAATTTTTATTTGCAAGAGCAAAGCTCGTGTGTGTTGTGTAGCCTTATTTTTTTACATAATTACACGATATGACATTATATTCACTAGTTATTAAAATATAAATTGTAGTATATAGACGATGTTGTAGACGATTTTAATTATTACTAGTTATTAAAATATAAATTGCAGTAGTTGTTGTAAATTATTTTTACAAGTGCTTCAACAAGGTAAAGACGACTCTATTGATATGTAACTGACGATAAGTCATCGCACGTCCAACCTTTTATTATGACACTTCTGAAGCATGACTATCAAATTATATATCACTATTGCTTTCTTATCATCGTATCGAGATTGACTTTACGCGGCACGTAATTAGCATCGAGGAATTATTACAAGTAGCGCGCGCCTTTGATTTACGTAGGGTGCGCTTAGCTGCGCGCTGCTGCGCTCCATGAAGCGCTTTTCTGATCTCGTGATTTCGCAATCTTGTATCTACCGCATTACGCAAAATCGTGCGAGCAATTATCTCACACACGCACGTTGACGCGTACCCTCCATTCATTGCATTGGACATCGTCGCGGCCAATATTCAACGAGCGCATCATCTACATCTCGGTCGCCCGGAGCAGTCGGTGCCCCGTTGTGGATATTGAAGAGATAATTGGTTCGGGAGCGCCATTTCATTCGCGCGATCATCCCGATATGTATCTCGATACGTATCTAGCAACGTTGTTCGGCGCGATGGCGGCGCGATGGCCATTCCGAGCCGATTTAATATTCGTGAAAAACGTATCGGGCGCCTACTGACGGACGATTGGTACGCAATCCCCTCAGGTGTCTTCATCTTTGTTTTTCCATCGGCTTATTTATTCTGTAAAATTATCGAGATCATCTGCGTATGTCGTACCATCGTGTATAATCACAGGGAGAAAAGAAAGAGAATGACTGGGTCATTGCGCTGTGCGACAGCACGGATTTGCATCGAGTTTACCTTTTGCTCTATTTCTTTCTGTTGTTATATAAATTGCTAATTATTGTTATTTTCGTGATTAATTTGCAGATAAAAACGAGCCATGTTTAAGATAATTTTATTGTGATTTATACATATGTGAAAAGAATAGCTTCGCTAAAGTATTTAAAAATTTAGCTAAATATAAATCTGAATATAATATTGTTATTTTCAGATTTATATCTAACTAAATTTTTAGATATTTCAGCAAAACTATTCTTTTCATGTATATGTATAAGTCATATATCAAAATTAGAATACATATAAGAAAATAATCAAGATATTACCGATTCAATTAACATTATTTTTATTTAACATTATTTTTATTATAAATTATGAGATTATTTCCTTTACTCACAGCAGTGTGCAACAAACAGATGTAACTATCTATAATTAGTAAGTTCAGTGAATAAAACTGATTTTTTTTATTTAAATATCTTATGTTTTTATATTATAACATGAGAAGAGTCTCGCTAGATTGTCGATGTAAAAGTCAATCACGTCAAGTCCGATGCTATATGACAAGTACTGCTCGATTTACGAGAGTCCATGACAGTCTTGATAAATTGCCGTAATCTCAGTTAAACGTTATGATTCACATCTGTGATGTAATCAACGAACGCTAGCACGGGTCTGAATACGCAACAATCTGTGTGTATGATACTTACGTATCTGTGTGATGCGTATGAATATGAATATTCTCACTTACAATAATGATTATTAATGGATTGTAAAAAAAATATGTCACCTTGACAATAATATTAATCTGCATGCCAAAAAATTCAATATTCTCAAAAGTATTTATAACAATAACAGTTTAATGAGTAAATTATAGTTAAAAAGTAATATAATATACTGAATAAATCAAGTAATTAGACTCCCTATATTTGCATATAAAAATTAATTATAAAGGGGCTATTATGGAGTCAACGCTATAAGTGGTGCGCAAATTCTTTATATAATATTACTTAATAGATGATATACAAATAAATATAAATTGATTTCGGCTATTGAACCATCCTCAGAATAAAATTAAATCCTATCCTGATACATGCATATTTTCTCCCTATGATAGTACTCTTGAATAATAATATGTTCATAGTACACGAAACCATGGAGAAGCACGATCTTCGATCCATGAATCTAGATCCTTGGTCAAGATATCAAACATGAGCTCCGTGCTATCGCTCAGTCACAAAAATCCATTAATGGTGGAAATCGTCAGATTGTTACAGTAAATTAAAATGAGAATAGAAACGTCAATGCTCTTTGATGGTCAATTTTATAACGTTGTTAAATTCATTATAAAATTCACCGTCAAAGAGTGTTGACGTCTCTATTCTCGTTTTAATTTACTGTAACGATTTGAAGCCGAAACGTCAATTTATATTACTTATCATCTATTAAATAATATTATATAAAGAATTTGCGCATCATTTACAGCATTGACTTCATGATAGCTCTTTGTAATTAATTTTTGTAAACTGTAACTATTTATATTTAAAATCTAGGTAAAATTTGGACATTGAGATTTTTATTTTCTAAAATTACGAAATTCCATGAAAATGTAAATTAATTTCAATTTTATTTAATTTAATTCAAAATTTCTGAAATTTTTACATTTCACTTGTAAATAATTCACGGATTAGCTGCTAGGAAGATTTGAGATAGGATTAATAAATGATAATGTATGTAAAGAACACATAAGTATATACATATATGCATGCATTCTTGTACTGCAAGCTACTGTACTATCTTGGTTCTTCATTTGGTATATGTTTGCTGGTACATTTTATGTTTTATTATACATGTTTAAGATTCCGCGTGCAGACAGTGCTTCATAACGTACCTACATAATCGTTTTACTAATAAACTAACGCTATCCGAGACACCTGATAAAAGATAACGTACAATGTCTACCACCGCTGTAAAATATTGCCTGTTAACACGAATCTAATGATGAATTAAAGAATTAACGGGAATCTCTTGCCCATATAATCTTATCATAAATCTGACGTCGATTTATTTTCGTTTTGATTTTTTTTACCTGTTTTCTTTTATCTAGTTATTTATTTGCACATATCAGAATCTGTGCAAATGACTTGCGACTTATATTTTTACAAGTTCCTTAATTAATCATAATTCTGTGAGAAACGTTCCCTTGGCTTATAGACTTTAATTTTCTTGCACGTGTACAGAAGGATGGTGTTATTACTTATGTATACATATGAGATATTTTTAAATACATCGTCCCTTCAGGCATGTAGATAATTAATTAATTGACTGTTTGCTAATTATGTGAATTAGATAATTATTCACACGTGATATATTACGTAAATAAATTGAGGTCTGAGATCTCAATGATAAAATATTTATCAAACCTAATTTATGTTATTATAATTACTGTACCTTGTCTAATTAATCAGTTATTTAACTATATTTACGCACAATACACTCATTAAAGAAACGAACATACAATGTGTATGTCAAACAATTTTCACGATTATTATTGTCTGCGCATCATCTTTTGAGCGTTCACTGAAAACTTTCAGTAGCTTCGAAAGCTAGTTTTCTATGGAAACCGAAGAGCATAAAAACATCTCTATTTTACTTTTAAGCTGTGCTCCGGCGTTTCACACAGCTGGCATTGCTGACCCGTAAAAATAGACTATCAAGAGTACTGACTTATGAAGGATCGTAAAAGTCATCATATTGAAAGTCACTCGCTCGGCAAGAGAGCCCGGTGATCATCGGCTCGATATACATAATTGCAGGCATATGACATCATGTCGAGCGACGCGTTTTTGATCCGAGTCGCGTGCGCGCAGATCGATCATAAGTGTTAAGACCGAGCGTGATACCGCTCTTTGCTGATTAACCAACGATGTTACCGTCGTACCATGCGATGTACCAGATCGTACATCTATATTTACGTGTTTCTGAGAATCGCCGTAGCTTCATTTAGTTCTTATCAGCAGAAGACCATCATTGGAAATTACGCAACGCTTTAATCGTGGAAATATAGGGAATTATGAGGGAATTCTTAACCTTTTGCAAACCGATGACCCCATTTGGGGTCATCTCCTTTTATTATGTAAACTGCTTGATTTATACTATGAGATAACTTAATAATATTTTATTCAAAAATGAGATCAAAAATTTTTAAATGACAGATTCAATATAATAGGACGGACAGAATTTTTTTAAAATAATTTGATTATCATAAAACTTGATTTTAGGGAATTTTTAATTGCAAAATATAATATCAAGTTTTCAATTTCGTTTTATTTGCAAAATTAATACGCAAATAGTTAGTATTGATTTTCAAATTGACTTTTAAATTCTAATTATGAGCTACTAAATTTTCTTTCATAGAGGCTACCTTTAACTCAGTGAGATCAAGAATTTCTAAAAACTAAGTTCTACAATAATTAAACTATTTCTTTAAAATTTGATAGAATTCTGAAGTCAGAATTGAAATCGGTAACCTCGAAAATATTTAGATTTTCTATAAATTACTTTGTCAGACAATTCCGCTCCTCAAAGAATCAAATGTGTGTTTAATAATAATAATAATAACGCATGTTTGCAGTGTTAAGCGTGATCAATAATAATTTATTTAAATTTCCCTAAAATGCAATTTGCTTGTTTAGACAGTCCGTAAAATCATTTACGTATATCTATCTCATTTACTATACACACATTGATAGAAATATTCTGGCGTATAATATCATTAGAGCTGAAAACATATAATAGCACACATTAGACATATGTCAAAACGCCCTTTTTTCCATCTCAAATAATTCACTGATATCAATGGGTATTTTCCAGTAAGAGACATAGATGACACAGTATAACACAATGAATCGTTGTATCTTTATTTGCCAATGTTAAATAAAGATAAAATGATCACTGTGTCTTTTGCTGGAAAGCACCAAATATCTGTCCATAACCATTGCCTATATTTTGCAATTATCGGATAATTTATTAGAAGAGAAGATGATATTATGACTAGTATGGATATATAATAACTTCTTTTGGTATTTCCACTATTAGATAGCAAATTCTAGTAATTACTTATGGAATTATTTGTTCAATAATTCACCGTTATACTATGATGCTAATATATCAATACACAATAGTCAGCATTTATTATAACGCACTTTTACTTTCAAAAATTTCGAAATGTATTTAAGATACATTTTAATATTTAATTACATATACTTTCTCATTTTTCTTAAATTTTAGAGTATTATCATACAAATATATGTATATTTGAGTGTATTGTTTGTTATTTAACATTTTATTTAGCTGTATAAACATTTCGAATTAAATAATAGTATGGAATTTTGTTAATGTAACTTCCTGTAAGTGTATTGATTGCTGACCTCTTTTCCGAGATTTTCAAAGCAAAATAATTATCAATCAAAATAAATCAATTATAACTCTATCATTAATTTATAATTTATGTTATTGTTAAGTACTATAAATTTTTAATTAGCAGTCTATGGAAAAGAAATTACATATACATTTGTACATATGCATTTGCCTACATTTTAATCTCTTATTATTTTTGTGTAACAAATATTGCTTTTTAAAAAAAAAACTGACTTTTTAAATTTATTTTTGTGAAAAGCCACGTTATCCCCAGCCCATGTTTCTCTTCGAACCATTATATTAATATAATTTCACATTTTTATAAATAATATCTTAAGTAACATTTTATAACTTTGAGCTAGAATCGATTAAACAACATTTCGACGAATATAACCATTAAATTTTAAATTTAAATATTGATTATTAAACCAAGTTATTATATAACATATAAATGGACTGCCATGATATCACCTTCTCCTCGAATATCTATCTCCCGCGCGACTCCCTGAAAAGTCTCTTGTTTGTGCAAGTCTGAGAAGGTGTGAGTAGTAATTCACTTTATATTCATCACACCTCGCGAGCTAACTCGGGCATTGATTTCGCATTAGCGCGACCGACACTTCGCGCCCATTCTCATTTCCTCCTTCTTCTCATCGCCACACTATGCCGATACATTGATGCCGATATGTACATAATGCGCACGTGTATGTACGAGCTCACGTGCCCTCGCCGCGACTCCATTCGTTCAAAGGGAGCGAAGCTTGACACGGCTGCAACACGCAACGTCGAGGGCGGTGGCGACCGCAAATTAGATTAATGGCGGATGTACTTCACTTTCGAAGGACGTCCATCTATTTCTCCGTTCACCATAGAATTTCTGAGGAAATTAAAAGCTCCTCAAAGTCGTTACAATTAGCAGACCTTATGAATCACTCTCCTCTCCTCTCCTCTCTCTCTCTCTTCCCCTCTTTCTCTATCTCTCTCATCAATCTCAAATTCAATATCTTATTTCGATTCTTATATCTTATCAATTCGAGAGAGAGAGAGGAGGGAGGAGAGAGAGAGTAGAATGAGTGAGTGAGTGAGAGAGTGAGAGAGAGAGAGAGAGAGAGAGAGAGAGAGAGAGAGAGTAGTTGTTAGTTACGTTACGTAGTAGTGGTGGTATATATAGTTACGTATAGACGTACGACGACGTACGAC
>NW_012130081.1:278663-285929 GCF_000143395.1 Atta cephalotes | reverse complement strand
TAGACGTAGTAGAGTAGNGAGAGNGTAGAGAGAAGTAGAGGTAAGAAGTTAAGGTAGTAAGTACGTAACCGAGTGATAGTACGTAGATAGAGTAGAGAGAGAGAGAGAGAGAGAGAGAGAGAGAGAGTGTTTAGTGTTACCGTTGAATGTCGGTGATACATTGAATCAATAGTGCAGGAGCCCTTGACATAAATCGCAGTTGTGTACTACAATGTTAGAAAAACGATCGATGCACCGTAAAAAAATGAAGCAACCAATTTCCATAAATATTTAAGGATGTTTTGGCTGTACAATATCTTTTAGCTATACAACCATCTAAAAGTATCAAACAATCAACTAAAATAAGCTAATACTAGTCAATATCATTCAAAAATGTTAATGATGTTAATCCGTGAATACGCTCTGAAATCAATTATAAAAAATAAAACAAAGAATAATTTGGCTTACATCAATGATTTTATGCAGCAAAATGACTATATTTTTCTCTGTAGTTTTAGATCAATAATTTTTAAACGAATAATTGGATCCAACATTAGCACGAATATTTATTATTGTTCGATTAGTATTAACAATTATAATTTAATTCTTAACTTCCTCATCAAATTTGCAAATAAATTTCAAAAAGCAATTTTACATAAAAATCAAAATTAACAAAAAAATTAAAGAACTTTTAAATAAGAGAATGGTGCTCAAATTTTACACACATAAATTTAAACGTTATAATGTGGAATCTGTAAAATTTTTTTATTTTTGATTTAATACGTCATTATTAAAAAACTTGATTTTTTACAATAAAAACATATCAAAGAAAATAATATTTATCAATTATAAGAGAAGATAAAAGTCTGAGATGTATTCTATCTGTTATATCGCATGCATAAAAGTGGAAAGACTGTAATTTCTCCTATCTCTAATTAAACATAAATCATCGATATTCACAGGTAGTCGAATCCATAAATATTAACCGATTTATTGCCGCTGCCGAATACAATTAACTGTTCGAAAAATATCGAATATCATAAATCAGACTTGCGCCTCTATCCACGCGTATCGTATCCTCGTATGTAAATGTGGGTATCTGAACCAGTTTCCATCTCTGATCGATGCGGGATGGCGACTGCGATACCAGACGATCGGCGGGCCAGATCGCGATGTGAAACGGCGATGACGAAGTTGCGGCGACGTAAACCAACGTGGAAAAAACGACGCAGAGAATTATAACCGTCGATGTAACGGGAGGAAGGAGCCCGTCTCTTCGCTTGAACAAGCGGCAGCGACAGCGATGGCCTCGAGGGCCGAACGTGGCGGAATGGGGAGATCCCCGATATACGATCGCGCGATAAGATGCAGCGGCGTTGTCGGTTGACAAAGGGTCGTAGGAACGCCTACTCAGATCGGACGCACAACCGCTTGCGGGGGCGTCCATATTAAAATCTCCTCCCGTCTCCTCCCTTCATCCCTTACCTTCATGCCCCGCCATCGGGACCCCCGGTCCCGTGATCTTGTTTATTACCCGCAACGTACCGGTTGCCAGAAAACACAGCAATCCTTTTCTAATGTGTGTTGCGACTGGCTCGACATCAATTTGATGTCAATTCGATGATTTTGACTCGATTCCACTGTCATTTCTTACTAGGATTTAGACCGTTTAGATGACTACTGACTACTTTTGTTATGGATTAGTATTGTTATTATAGCTTTTAATCAGTAATATTAATGATTAGAATTTTTATAATGTTAAAAAAATACGATTTCTATTGTTAAAAAAGTTAATTTTGCTTTTTTGTATTCAGTAAAATAGCTACAAATTAATATATAAACACAAAAATATCTTAAACTATAATAATCTATTTTCTTATTTTCAAAAATTGCGTAACAAAATTATACGTAATGATTAATTGTTATTTTGACATTTAATGAATTCTACATGTAAATCGTAAAATTCCAAATACAATAAAAAATGCAATAAAAATCCATTGAAAAACATAATAAGAAATGCAATAAATGTAACAAAAAATAAAAACAATTTTTTTTTAATCTAACAATTATATGTATTTTTATGGAGAATAATTTTATGTATCTATAATTTTAACTATAAAAATTTGAATGCAAATATTATACAATACTTTTCACACAAAAATTCAATGATAAAAAGATGAAAATAATTAAATAAGGCACACAAGTTCGATCAGAAGCTCGAAAATATGACTCATGCTGCACTCTAGAACAGATCTCTTGAACTTGTTTCTGTCAGAAAATAGTATCTATCGAGCAAATAATAATGCTTTTGTTATTTTATTTTATTTTGCAATCAAGATATTTCAATTAATTGCATATATATATATAAAATTAATGAAATGTATAGATTGTTATTATATTTAAACAAAAATTAGAATCAAATTTTAATCTTTACGCTTCCATTTAAATTTGACAGTTGCCGCATGGTGGAGTTGCTTGCCTGATTCTTTAGTTTATATTTACAGTTGAAGAGTGTTAAATTCGTGTGTTACAATTCCAATAATTGATCGCAATTCGCATTTGTTTTATTTTTTCTTTTTTATTACTCGCATCGCCAAGATGTTTCCATGTAGCTCGCAAAGAAAATATTGGATGTTTAGCGATGAAAGCGATTTAACCATGTTGAGGGAGAAAACTAATGCTGATTTTATCGCAAAGCATGGTGCAAATATGACTGTGAGTCTATTTTTTCAAAACTACTCCCTTAGAACTGTCGTTTTTTCAAACAACAATATCTGCGAACCTATTTCTGTTGTACTTGTGATTACCGAGACCAAATACTGTCGATGAATTCTAGGTTATGTAGGCACAAATAAACATATATATATATATATATATATATATATATATGTATAAAATATTGCTTATTATTAATATAATACAATTTGCTACACTTTTCCTAAATATCTCTTTAATGATAAATTGATTAAAATAATAATACAATTAAAGTATAGTAATAAATGCTATAATTACAAGTTTAATTAGTTTAATTAGTTTAATTATAACACAGCCAGAAGAAAAGGAGGAATATTTTCTCTCGCATTCAGAAGAGCGTACATTACTCCGTTTTTATGAATTACAATTAAGAGACTTCTGTCGTCGATTCAATCCACCGATGCCTCGTGCTACTGTCGCCACTGCCTTACATTACTTTAAAAGATTTTATCTCAGAAACAGTGTGATGGATTATCATCCAAAAGAGATTTTGGTCACTTGTGTTTATCTAGCATGCAAAGTAATTATTAATCTCCTTGGTATATTTTTTTTCATGGTCATTTGTAATTTCAGTCTTTTCACATGAAAAATACTTTATTTTAGGTTGAAGAATTTAATGTCTCTATATCTCAATTTGTAGCAAATATTAAGGGAGATAGAGAAAAAGCATCTGACATAATTCTTAATAATGAATTACTCCTCATGCAACAGTTGAATTATAATCTTACTGTTCATAATCCATTTAGACCTGTGGAAGGATTGATGATTGACATAAAGGTTTTGATATAAGGATATTATTGATGTATGTTTTCCTATGTATGACAGAAATAAATATATTATGTTTTTATAGACAAGGTATACATCTTTGGAAAATCCTGAAAAATTAAGGCAACATATAGATGAATTCTTGGAAAGAGTTTTTCTGACAGACAGTGTTCTTCTTTATGCCCCAAGTCAAGTTGCGTTGGCTGCGACTTTACATGCAGCATCCAGAGCTTCTGCAAACTTAGACAATTATGTTACTGATATACTTTTTTCGAGAGAACAATTGGGTGGGATTATAGAAGCTGTGCGAAGTAATTATATATGTATTGCATGATATTTGTATATATTCTAACAGTATAAGTTATTTATAATTACAAATCAATTCTTATAGAAATACGTTCGATGGCTAAATGTGTAGAACCACCTTCACGAGAAGCAGTCAAAGCTTTAGAGAAGAAATTAGATAAATGCAGAAATCAAGAAAATAATCCTGATAGTGAAATGTAAGTATATTTATATATAAATTCAATATTATTTTTTAAGATCATTCGTATAAGTTTAGAAAATTTTAGATATAAACAGAGAATGCAGGAAATGCTGGCTGAAGAGGATTTACAGGATAATGAAAAATATGCAAAAATTATTCAGGATCAGGCAGCTCACGATGACAAAATTTTGGGAGTTAATAAAATTTTATCTCCCTCTGTTCTGTGATAATAAACTTTGTATAATAATAAATATTTCTTATATAATCCTACACAAAAAAATTATATTCCTTGTATAGGAAAAATTGTATAAAATATTTTGAAATTTTATTTTTCTAAATTTTATATTTTATATTTTTTTCATTCTTATACATCGAATTTTGCAGCAACATTCATTTCTATTTAAAAATATGTAAATATTTTTTTTGTTCATTTTCCTTGAAAAAAATTACAATTATATATATATATATATATATGTATGTATATGTATATATATATATATATATATATATATGTTTACATATATTAGTAATATTAAGAAATTATTTATATATACTATATGTATGTCCTTATTATAAATGCATACATGAAAAGATAGTTGTACAAATTTACTTTTTTTATTATTATAGCAATTTATTATTTTTACTTTACACATATTTTTCATCGCCGAATTTCGTAACAAATACATTTGCTCAAAAAGTATTTTGTGCTAAAAGCAGTTTATTTATATTAACATATATTTCCTACCCAAGTAATATATTTAAATTATAATCTAATATCTTTACATTTCAATATCTTATCATGAAATTATTTATCCTTTGGAGATGTGATGAACCTGTATATATTTGGCGATAATAAGAAATAAACCACAGTAAACTTGATTTTATTTGTTTAAAAGAAATATATATAAATCTCGGTTGCTCTATGATGTAAGAAAACATGAGTTGCTCAAAACGTCATTTTTTCATTTATTTCTCATCAAGCATATTTATTCGAATTTATTTTAAAATCAAAAAATATTGATAAACCTATATGTTTAATAAAAATATAAATATTTCATATAATTTAACTTTAGTGAAAAATTAAAATATGGATAATATTTCATATAATTTAACTTTACTAAAAAATAATGATTAAAATAATGATTAGGTTATACATATTACATAATCGATCGATATCTTGTTGCAATATGCGATATAAAAAAACAAGTACGCTACTTGTAAGCGATCGTTATCACTAGCAAACAAGTCTGGTTTCATAGCCTCGTATTGCGTATCGTAAAGAATTATTAATTAATTTTAAAAGACCCGATTATTATCAATAATTTTGGAGACGAATTTATCCAAAAGCTAAGGATCATGATGCCTGAAGTCCAATCTCTGAGTTAGATGATGCGAGAGGTGACTAGTTGGTACATTTTGAAAGATAGATGTTTGTTGCCTCATCGATAGAGTACTGGGCAATGGTTGAATAATAGGTAATGTAGGGGGTAATGGCAACGGTGTTAAATGCTGCGGAAATGGTATTCCCGATTGTGATTGTCCCGGATAGTTGAAAAACCTGCAAGAAAACATATGTTAGTGTATACAAAACGTAATTTATATTTAAAGAATTAAGAAGGAGATTGTATTTGCGAAACAAAATTATTCATCTTTGTATTTGTATTTTTAAAATTACGGAATCATTGTGTCTAAATCATTTTTTTTTTTTCTATGTGATTGAGTTGAATCAGTTTTTTCCTTAAATAAGTTTTTGTTTAAATTTTAATTTAAAAAGTTAAGTATTTTACTGTAACTTTGACTTCTCATAACTTTTGAAGAAATTATAATTATTAAATATTTAAAATTAATCAATCAAATTATATCAATTTCTGTTCTACTATTTCCTGTCTATTATTTTAAAAAAATTATATTTTTAACTATATTTTCCTCCATAAGAGATTCGCAAAAATTTATATAAATGTATTAGTAATAAAATCTCGCAAAACAAATAATATATAAACAATAAAAATCTTATTTTAATTAGACTGTGAGAACACAATCAATAAGAATTAGAATTAAATGCCTATAACGAAGGTGGATCTTTAATGCTTAAACAATTCAACGTGAATTTTTAATAATTTGATGCTCAATCAGGCATCATATTAGAAAGATGTTAATATGCTGAAAATAAATTTATTGCGAAAAATATTACTTCGGCCGAATCTCTTGCATTCTATGTAAGAATCCTTATGCCTTTAAAATACCGAGGCGTAAAATCAAATGGCTTGTCGCTCGCTGAGATTAACTCGCGATCTATAGATCCGGATTCAATTCCACCTGCGCCTACATACGCGATTTTTTAAGGAGCCTTTAAGAGATTATCAAATAGCTCCATTTGATAATTAAGATAGCGAATTACCAAATATCAAAATCAAATATAAATCTCTGAGATTAAGACGGGGAGCACAGATACTTGCATAACGCATAACAAAATGCATGTAATGCATAAGAAAATGTACCAATCAAAGTCCTTTGTTTCCTTCCTTTCCATAAAATAAAGAACTTTGGTTGAATTTCTTAATGTGTTATTTGTTGTGCAAGAGTCTATGCTCTCCACTTTATTCTGGTTGTATTTCATCTTTTATTATTTATTTTTATCTGTTAGATAAATTTGGTAATCCGCGCATGTGAATGTAATTTTGCTACTTACAACAGATAAGATTTACTAAAAGGTAGAACAACCGGGCCCTAGACTTATCAGCCAGCGAATTAGATCCACATGCTACCTAATTGGATCGCTCTTTACAAATGTTTCGCCTCCTCCTCCTCCCCGCCGTCAGCGGAATCATTATCCGCTTAATAAATGTTTTTAATAAATAAAATATACAAAATGAAGAATTTCTTCTTTGAGTTATGTCCGTTTTTCTACATTTCGCTTCATTGTGCGCCGTACGGAATGCAAGAGATCTGAGTTTGATTCCCGACCGAGATAATATTTGCAATAAATTTATTTACAGTTTTTCAGTATATTAACATCTTTCTAATCTCTAATTGACCATTTTAAATTATTAAAAATTGCTTGTCAATTTAATTTGTGATATTATTACAATAGTTTAATAGCATTTATTACAATAGTTTAATAGCATTTATAATCTAGAAAATTAATTCGGTGCGCAGTTCGAAGAACTAGAAATATGGTATATATATATATATATATATATATATATATATATATATATATATATATATATATATATATATATATATATATATATATATATATATAATATATATATATANAT
>NW_012130081.1:267308-278643 GCF_000143395.1 Atta cephalotes | reverse complement strand
CTATATGATATATATACTAATATATAGTGTACTAGTATAGATAAATAGTAACGTAGTACTATATATAAGTATAATATATATATATATATATATATATATATATATATATATGCATGTGCATATATAATATATATATAATTCACATTGAATTATTTAAGAATTAAAGATCCATCTTCATTATAGACGAATAATATCTCCTTTACAAGGAGAAGAAAGCTTTTATTGAAAACTATTGAAATTTTTTTATTAAATCTATATACCATAAGCGATCACCGACAAAAATTGGTCGTGGTGCTGGAATTCCTAAGCTCGAATAGTATTGCTGCGCAAATAGCTCGACGTCATTAGTGTACTTTCTTTTCCACTTAGTCCGTCTATTTTGGAACCATATCTTTATCTGTAAAAGTTAAGAGAGGTTTATGTATGATGCATGAAATAATGGAAGTTTGTCAATTAATTAAAGTATTTAGGAGACTAACTGAGATCAAGTATTAACGGTAAATTTGTATTAAAAAGTTACTGCTAGTGCTTTCGATCATATAAGTTCTAATGTCGTTTTTGATAATACGTATGTTACAATTAACATAAATAAACATAAATAAAAATGAAATAGAATGTATTATGTAATTGTCTATCAATTAATACGAGATTTATTAATATAGATGAATATATTTTAAATTTCTATCGATTAATTTAGATCGATTTTATATACTTTAGATCTATTTATGAAATTGCTAAAAAATGTTGTTCTTTTTATAATCCAATTTTAATGAACAGTAGCATATTGTAGAAAAATAATGTCATCTTTTATACAGATCAAAATTTCTCAAAGAGTGTCTACCAGCAGTACCAGCCAGTTCGCGACATAAGGAGCCGACGACGTATTCTAATTAAAAAATCGACGCCTCTCCGGTTCGTCGCCTCGACGGCGCGCAACAGCCGTCGCTCGGTACATTTTGTTCCGCGGCGGATGCAAGCCTCGCGACGATGAAACGTACGAGATGGCTGGAACTTACGAGAAGGGGAAAATAGGGGCTCTCTCGAACTGGCTCGTTAACTCTGAGAAATATTGTGACAGTTATGTCTGCGACACGACGCGTCTCTTTCTTGCTTCTGATCTGTCGTCCGATCATTCTTCCTTTCGACCGCGATTGCAGAGATAATTATCCGGCTCGTTCGCGATATTTCGACCGGCACTGGCAATAATTGCCGGCAAGTAACTGTGCGATGACGGCGTGGCACAATCTCTGCAATAGCGAGTATTCTGAGGGTGCGGGTCATAAATTAATTAATTTAAAGCGCGGGTGAGTATTAAGCGCACGCTACAAAGTGCATTGCCGAGACTTACGCAACCATTGCACTTTGCGAGCTTTGCGGAGGAATCGTCATGTTAGAAAATTATAGACTGCTCTTTCTGGATCGGTTAATATTAGAAGATAATATTATAGAAAGTGGCATGATTATGGACAATGACAGGAATAAGAGCAAGATATCACGAGAAAGACGAAAAAAGAAAATTATAGAATGCATTTAGACTAAAGAATGAAATCTATTAAATTATTGTAAATATGATATTGATAACTTATGAAATAATTTTTAATATTCTGCTTTAAATTATACGAAATATTTTTGCGTAAAACTTTCTTTTTATTTTATTTTAAATACTATGGTCGAGTTCCGATTACAAAAAAAAAACGTTTGAAAAGGTTAAATACATGACAAAAAGCTTCCTTCCATATCAGTTCACGAGAAAGAAGGGTGGAAGTGCTAATTGGTTTTAAAGGATGATCCTCCCCCATGGCGCCACGACTTGGCGCCTGCACATATGGTGCTCCATAGGCTCATAATTTAGAATTAGTTGATTTTAAAGAACTCGAAGTACAACAGAGTTAAACTTCTTCAGGTGTTGAGAAAGGTCTTTGAGGAAGTCAAACTCATTATCGCGATTTATTGAATACAATATCCTGTTTTCAGATATACTATTTCAATCTTCTGCGTTCTGTTCCAATTAAACTTATTTATGATCAGTGAATTCTATAATATACTGAAAAACTTGCAAGGGGAAAAATCAAACAATCCTCAGGCTCGGTTATTTCCACGGTAGCAAGCTTCTCAATACGTATGTTATAAAGTTCACTGTTTATTTATTATTCTAGTTCTGTTTATGATGTTTCAAGAGAAATATTTCGATGCACGATTTGCAAAATTGGATATGTATATAAATTTACACTGAAATATTTAAGCACATTATGATTTTCTTTGACCGAAAATAGAATTTCTCTTACTTATTATAATTAGACTTATTATCATCCAATTTCATTATAAAACTGTTTATGACATGAACTTAATATAGGAATATATTGAACTGGTTAGCAGCGGAATTATAAATAGTGTTTGTAAGAATTAGAGTGAAAAGACAGCTAATAATTAGCCTTGAAAATTATAATATATATAATATTATAATGTAGTATCTTTTAAAAAGAAAAATTCATTTAAGAAGAAATTATGGAAAATAAAATATTTACTTGCGTTTCCGTGAGCTTTAAATTTTTGCTCAGCTGCAACCGTTTTGCCACACTCAAGTACTTATTTCTTTCGAATTCCGCCTCCAAGGATTTAATTTGCGTGGCGGTGAACGCTGTACGTGGTCTCTTCTTCCTTTCATCGTCGCTAATAGCGGCGACAGTCTTCTCCTGGATGTCCCTGTCCGTGCTCGTAATTGAATTCGCGCCACTACTGCTGGTGCACGCCTCTGTAAAAATATTCCGTCCCTTATATATTGGAGTAAGTAACACGAATAAAATAGCTCTGCTAAAACAGAAGCTCTTTAAAATAAAAGCTCTTTATTCTTCAAATTCTGCAAGCAATTAATGGAAAATCAGTAAACTAACAATTTAACTATAAATATAAATTTGAAAATAATTTTATTAGACTATCAAAGTAATTATATGGGACACTCAAACTAGTTGCTAGAACATTAAAATTTTTTGCTTATTATGTTTACTTATTGAGTTTGTTACATAATTATTTTAATGGTTTAACAGAATTATTTTCAAATATGTATCTAACTAAATTTTTAGATACTTCAGCAAAATAGTTTTTTCCGTGGCATATGTATCGACAATATTTATGCGACGCGTTATTTAAATGCTTTTTTGACAAACGAATGCTATATATCGGAAGTAAATTATCTAAAATATGACGATTATTTAAGTATTGCAAATTTTAAAACGCAAGTTCCTCGACATGGGAAAGAGAAAGTATCACAACGGGATGAAAATAATTGATACGAGAAATCGCGTCATCATTCATTCACAATCTGCTGTATATTTCGCGGACACCATATCTTTATCCTTTTAATCGCTTTTAAAAGAAGGATAATACGTGTGAACCCATGCTGTTAAGTGCGAGCGGACTCCAATTACCCTCATGGAATCCTCTTTCTCATCAATCTCATGACTTTTTGTACGTCGAGTTGTTTATATTTATATTTATCCCGGCTTACAAGACTTGCCATACACGACGTCGAGCGTGTCATGAAAAATGTCTTCGGGCTTGCTTTTAGGCGGTTAGAAACAAGACCGCGGTCTCTTAAGCGTCGAAGGATCATCTTCTAATTATCTGCCCATTCGTCATCTGACGAAAAAGTGTGGCATCGTAACAGTCAACTAAGCTTTCACGCTTTCGAACACACACACAAACGCTGAGAATATTATGCTACTAATATTGATCGTTGAAATAATCTCGAAAATTTTTCAACAACTTTTCAAATTTTTTTTCCAAACAGCAGTGCTAATTAATTTGAAATATTAATTTCAAAAAATATAATTTATTTATCAATTATATGTAAATAATACTAAGATTACAAGTTGAAAATTGAAATTATAATTATATCTATTATATAAGGCTAGTCTATTATTATTATTCTTATAGTTTCAAGTAATATTTTAAGCTGTTAATATACAATAGTTTTATTGGTGATTGATTTATGACATTTTAAGACTGTACTCTTAAAATGATTATTAAAACCAACTATTAATATATCAGCGTAAAAAAATTAGAATAAAATTGAGAATAAAAACTGACAATTATAAAATCTTTAAAATAAAAACAATATCTACTCCATAATTATTTAAATCCATTGGCAAGTTATTTTAATAGAAAACTATTCGATTTACGGGAAGAAAAACGGGAAAGTTCAACTTATGGTTCAGGTGGTTTCTCGTGCACTGCGATAATAAATATTCCGCAAAAGCTATTCGCGGCGACATTATGCCAAGAAGCGCCGTTTACTGGCTACTAATTGTCAGATGGCGACGTAATTGTCGCATTTCTCGCGCTTTTTTTGTGGCTTCCTCGCCTATAGTCGTACTGCAGAATTGTCGGCTAAAACTGTACCATCTCTAATTCACTTCACGTGAAACGCACTACTGACGTGCACACTGGATGTAGTTATCCACATCCCAAAAGAAAATCATGTCAGCTGTTGTGGTAATATTTCGTTTCTGGATCACTTTCTATATCTTTTAGATACATTTGCAGAATATAATATTGAAACTCTGTATATTATAAAAACTTCAAATTTCTTTTTGTCTTAACAAACATTAAACTTTTTTCGTATTTCTCAAATGTTTGATTTAAAAAAAAATTGTTCAATTATTTTAAACAAAGATATATTAATTTATAGTACACTGAATCTAGCACATGAATATCAATTAAACATAAAAATAAGTTGATCAAAATTATTTAACTTTTACATAAATGTATATTTGTTATTATGTGTATATTTATTATTATAAATTATTAAATAATTTTAATCAGTTTGTATTTATTTAAGAACATATATAACTCTAAAATTAAATAATATTTTGGCAAATTATATTGGTTATAATATACATATTCATATAATATATATTATACATAGACGTTAAGATTAAATTTAGTGGATTATTCCTTTGACAATGCATATTTAATTATCACAACCTGCTCACAACCGGAAGCACACAGAAAGAAGGGGAAAAAAAAGAGTCTGCAAAGAGCGAGCACGGCTCATTTGTCGTCGAGTTTCTGACTCGGTTGCATTGACGAACGAGCTCTAGAAAGCAGTAGGAAAGGATTGGTGCAGAGGAAACGGCCGCAAAAAGGAGTCGACAACACGGAGGGCAAAGAAGAGCGACGCTCGAGGAACAGGGACACGTTAAACGCGTCGCGGAAATAGAATACCACGCCTTCTAGTTTACCTAATTGCCGCGAGCCATGGCGAACTTGTCCCCTAATTATTCGATGACGAATGGCACGAGAGTAGAAGTACGAGATAAAGCGCGACCAAATCTTATTCTGACGTTGCTGGCCATTTCATATGCGACATCAACCCCGAGTATAATTAATTTATATGCAAGTCGCGAAGATTGGCAAATTTGCCTCGAAGACTTTATAATTAGGATCTTTTGTTGCCAATCAAGATCTTAATGATATCTGAACAATTAAATTACTTATCAATTATCAACAAACTTATTAATAACATAAATAAGAAAATATATTCATTCTGACACTTAAAGACGTTAGATATTTAATATTTCAATTTCTACAATACATTCATAATATCGATAATATTTTGAGAGATATAATATCGAAGTAAAAAGATTTAAAAAATTGTCACTCGATATCATAATGAATTCATTCAAGAAATGCTTTTCTCGTATCATTCCTTGCTCTTTATGTTGTTCTTTCACGAAGATTTACGTTGACGGCTTTGTAGTTGGACGCGACGTCCCACATGTCTCAGTCCTAACGGCGCAAACGAGAATTGTCCTCTCCTTAGATCTCGAATTTATCGCGTCGGCCATTACGGTGTGTAAATCACGACATGGTTACGTGCCCTCGGATGGAAATTAGTCGTTGAAATCCTCGAAGGCGTATATGAGATGCCGTAGAATTAAGTCGCTCGACTCTCATTAATTATTCATAAAACATAAATTGGTTCTCTATTATGCCATGTCGAATAACTGAAATACATTAAATGCAATGCTGTTTCTAGCGACCGTATTTTGGCAGTAATTGTTCTCAGAAATAATTTCATGTGAAGATTTGCTAAGCAAATTACAATAGTATAGTATGATGAACTGTATATAGAAATAATAAATGAACCATGTCTTAAAAAAAGTTTTCGTTTCTTGGACTTTCAAATTTATATAAAGTTACAATATAAAATATAAACAATTCTAATGATTATAAACACAATTTTGAAAATAATATTTCAGAAAAATTGTGGATTAATTTCACTATCACCGTTGTTTTACACTTAACTGCAAATAAGAGAGAGTTGTTGCATGGCAGAATTAGCAGGGGAGACAGATAAATAGTGGACGAAGAGCAGAAACATTGAGTAGGCGTGGAGCCTGCAGGAAGTAATGGATCAAACTCACAGGCGACAGTCCTCTCCGCGCGATTTTACAGATTCGTTACCGCAAGAGACGTCTCATGTAGATTTTATAACAATTAGCTTCTCTAATATCCGTAATAATGTTGCCAGCCGATGCAAAATCGGTCTCGACGGTATACAATTCTCGAGTTCAAAGACTCGAAGTAATCTTTGAAGATTCTGACATGTATACTTGCGCTATCATTATTTAAGAAGACTATTTTTATTTTCTATTAACATTATTAAGATTTTATGGATAATAAATGTCATGAATGAAAATTCGGAAAAACTTCCTGATAATACATAGGCAACTGTCAATGTTAAATAATTATAAAATTTTGCTTTTCAAATATAATCTTGCTCATTATTTATATTTTGTTGTAAACGTAAAATAACTTCTATTTTGAAGTCAAAACTTCTAAAAAACTTCTTACTCAACTATATTATTTATATATTTATATATTTATATAATTATTATTTGTAAATATTATAATCTCGAAAAGAATATAATATTTATAAATTTGATTATCTTTAGCAGAATTGTTAAAATATAAGATTATTTTTAAATTTGCCTAACTACGGTAATACGCAGATATCATTAATGTCTAATTAAACAATATTTGCGATGCATCCGACATATTAACAATATTTAACTGTTAAAAACTGATTAAAAACCGGTTTTGCCATCGGTGAATATGGTTTTATCTGATTAAACGGAACAAATATATATATATATTATATGTGCATTAAATACTTCTCAATATATAATACTCTCTGTATAATACTTGCAATAAAGGCAATAATTATTTAGCTAATAATTACAATAATTATTATAAAATTGAAATATTGCCACAATTTTAATTATATTTGTTCTTGATAAAAGAACTTGATAAATTAAGTGATTTAATAAAATAAATACAAGTGTTTTACACTTGTGAAAATTTTGGTTTTGGCATTAAATATAAGCAAATTTACTCTTTGCATATATCCATGTAATAAAATGCTATGCTATTGAATATTTAACAAATTATAATTTAAAATATACTTAAAAAATAAAACGTATTTCCGTTATTTATTTAGACACTTGAATATATTCTATTATAATAAATAAGCCGAAAAAGTACTTCTAATTCAATGTTGATTCTAATCAATTTTGTGATCTTAAATAATGATTTAAACATGTAAAAAATGCAATTAGAATATAGTTATAATTATTTTTTTTATTATTAATGCCAACTTGTGTCTTGAGAAAATATTCTTTTTTTACTTTAATTTAAAGCAATAGAAAAGGAAAAATACTTTCAAATAGAATATTTTACGTTATACATTTATGCGATTTTGTTAGAAAATGTAATAGAGCGTAATGGACTTAATTAAACTCACCATAATACATCTCTGGTTCAGGAGATATCGAGCATACTATGTCGGTATCGTCGAGCTCGATTTCTTCCGCCATTGACATGGATGAATCAGGTGCAACAAGCATTCTTGTCTCCAATTCATTACCTGCAAATGTGTTATTTTATTTAATTTTTATCACGAATTGTGTCACATCAAGATTGTTTATAAAGTCTATTTGAAATTTTAAAAATTTACACTTTGCCATATATAAAATATATCATAAAATTATCTTCAATCGTATAATAACAAGATATATTGATTAAAAATTATCATTAATCAAACATTTATTCAAAAAAATTGATCTTTATATCACATTATATATGGGCATATCGTGAAATTTTTTTCGGAAGGGTTTTCTATCAACCCAGGGATATAGGTGCACCAATCGGAATGACAATAAAAAAAAGGATTTTGGCATTACACGATGAAAAGAAAGTCAATGTACCAATTTTGTTGTTGTGATTTACAATAATTTTTAACATTAATGAATTCCATTTGGATATTTTTATAACTTTTATTGTCTCTTCGTGCATCATTTTGAAAAGGAAAAATGTTTTTTGCACATGTAATTTTTACATTATTAGGCATTGATCAATGTAAGTGGATGTGTACTAACTCACTTTGAGACTCTCTCAAAATAAAATAATTAATAAAAAATTTCGGGGGGTTAAACCCTCCCCCTCCCCTTCATGATTATATATATAATAAATGATTTATAATATAATATTTGATAGAAAATACAATTTAAAAAATTACATTATAAAGACATTTTTTAATATAATAATATTAAATAATATTAAATAATAGAATAATTCAATAACTTGTTGAATAAAAGCGAATAGAGAAATAAAATGTTATCTTTTCCTACAAATGATTAACAATTGTAAGAGATTCGAAAACAATTTCATTATTACTCACTTTCTTGGCAAAGCAAAGACAAATCGGTCTGTTGTGGGAATTTATTTTCTTCTTCATCTATCTTACTCGGTCTTGCTAGTAATCTCTCGATGCTGAAAGAACATAATCTCGGATTTTCCGCAGAATCACTTGTTTTCTTCGACGAGTCTAATTTTTTCATCTCTTCATCAGACATTTTGAACGCGTTTTTTCAAAACAATATTCAGAATATTCTGCTAGTAACATAAAATTGTCTTTTTGATATTCTCGAGTAAATATTTCACGCCCATTGAAAGGTATTCTACAACTGATAGATTAATTTTTCAAGGATTATATTTTCAAGTTCCTTTTATCAATCTTAATATCACTCACTTAAAAAAAAAAGATTCGTTTTAAGCGTTGTTTACATGAACAGTAGCAGTAGTGGCCGTAGACATGTCGGGAATAAACTGATTTTCCGGCTCAGCCAGAAATGGTTGATCTATCAACGTCAAATCGATGCTGATTCAATGTCGCTCGACGTCAAATCGATATTAATTCAATATTGGTCGACGTTAATTCGATATTGAGTGCTCAATCACTTGTAGCTGGAGATGTAATAGAGCGTAGAGTAAGTCCGTAAGCAAAATAGATTTTAACCCTTTTGTTTATGGACTTACTCTATACCCTATTACATCTCCAGCTATAGTCGAATTAACATCGATTTGACGTCGAGTGACATTGAATCAGTTTGACATTAATCGATCAACCATTTCTGGCCGGAAAACTAGTTTATTCCCGATATATCTACAGCCTCTATTGCTACTGTTCATTGTAGACGTTCATTTTACACTACATACTTGTAATTAATCGACGTCTCAAAAATCAGGCAATTGATGATAGAACTTCACTGAAACTTAATTGCACAATTTCGATGTTTCACTTATTCTCTTTATCAGTTAATATGTATGTTTTCTTTTACATTTTAATTAAAATAAGAGAAAACATAAGAAAACATAAGAAAATTATACTAACAATAATCAAAAGAACCACCAAGGAGTTACATTGGTACCCCTCAATGTGTTCGAAAGATTAGAGCCGAAACCAGCGACTGTTTTGTCGGGGTTACTCACGGTGTCCAACAATATTTTTTTGGCACTCAAGTCAAATTCTTCGTTCCTTGAGGCGGTATCCTAAAGCCACGTGCTCACGACGTCATCACAAGATCGACCAATCGCATAAACTTCTGGGCGGATCTTGGCAAACACGTGCGTTTCTGGAAGAAGCTTTTAATGATCTTGTATCGTGAGACGGTAGCAACCACTAAACGGTGGTAATGAGGTGACTATAAATTTCTGTCACTGCCACGGAACGCCGTTTAATAATCATGATAACTAGCAGATGCGATGCGAAATTAATTTAGTTATAAAACTTAATAATTTAATAAAAAGAGAGAAAAAAGGGGATCATAGATTCTGACTACAAAATTACTGTAATACATTTAAATAACAATGGTTGGATTAGATGAATTTAAAAAATACTTTTGTACATTATTATTATATTAAAATAAATTTAATTACGTAATTTATTTAATTAAAGCGTAGCAGAAGTAAAGCTCACAAAAATATTGATTATCCATATATCATCCATAAATATTTAATAACTATGTTATTATCTAATACATAATTCAATAATATGATATTTAATACGTTTAATGAATTCGTGTCATTCATGTCATTTTAAAATCACTATTTCGGTGAAAATCATTTCTCGTAAAGCACACACATTTATAAATTATCATATATAATAATGAGATCATTTTGAGTACGTTGCCTAAAACACGAAAAACTAGGTCTTCGATGTATTATTAGACGTTAAGAAGCGGTGTTCTGTGAATATCCATGAATTTATCATACCGCTATTTGATATACTTGTTCCTTCATTGATGAATAATTAATGAAATTATTTTAATGATGATACATAAAATGAATCAATGTACAAAGATAACAAAATAAATTATATAAATTTCTTTCAAAATATAACGGTTAATACAACCTTACAATTTCATTGCAAATCAATTTCTTAAATCTTTATATAAATAATTTTCAAGCTAAAATATAATTTAAATTCTTTAATTGCGATAAGAAGTAATTTTTTTTTACATAAAATTATTTCTAAAAATATTTGCCTAGATCAAAGATCGAGAACTATTTTATTTGATTTAAAACAAGAATTTTGTGAAGTACGGACGAAGAGTTCTCTAGAAACTGTCAATGGGTGTGACTACAAGATCATGTTACCGATGTATAGTACCATTCTGATAGGCTATTACCGTTTCACGTTCAGAAAATTGAAACCTTCGGAGTGGTTGGTAAGCCAAAATGTTTGTTAATTTCACGCTTAATTGGCAAGTGGCAAGTGCAACAGTTAAAATATATCTTCATTCCTTTTAAACACATCTGCCGCATGATACGCGATTCGGAACGACAAGTTTCGTCGAACATATTTTTGGAGTCATGTTTCAACACATAAAAAAATCTTCGCTATATTCGCGCTTATATGTATGTAATTATGTATACACACACACATATATATATATATATATATATATATATATATACACACACACACACACTA
>NW_012130081.1:247658-265725 GCF_000143395.1 Atta cephalotes | reverse complement strand
TACTCTCTCTTCTCTCTCTCTCTCTCTCTCTCTCTCTCTCTCTCTCTCTCTCTCTCTCTTTCTTATAATAAAAATAACTGACATTAAAATTTCAAATATCTAAAATCAAGACATTCCCGAAACTTTTGTGTTTTGCACGTTAGTTTTTACGAACCTTTTCGCATTTGGTCCATGTATCACTTGTGGCTCAATACTTCCACGATCTTTTCTCTCATAAAATGTACATTATCATTTATTATAATGCATTGATGTTACATTTTAGCATTATAATAAACGTTATATTACGATAAGAATCCAGATAATTCATATTATTGCTAATTGTGAAATATTAATTAATAAATATTCATTCTTGCAATGCTACTGACAAACATGTTACCATGATAGAACTCGCTCGTTAAAACTTAATGCTTGTGCATTAATAAAGAATATTGCGTTAAATAAGTTTTAGCGTTATACAACAAAAAGTAAGAAGTGTTGAATATTAATTACAACATAACGATTTATATAACGAGAATAGTAACTGATTGAATAGCGATTGCTATTCCTTGCTGTGACTGGAGCGAGATTTGTGTTCCTTTACATTTGCTGCGTAGAGTTACCGTTCCAAGTATTATTCTCATCATTATCATCCCCACCTGAATGTAGTCTGTGTATATTCCCTTGTGCTCTGATTGTTGTCCCTCCTTGATTACCCAAGTATCTTCTAAACAAACTGTATCATGAATAGAATGTTTATTTAATACATGAAATAAACATTAAATTAATTACATATTTTATATACAATTTTGTTAAATATATTCAAATATAATGCAAATGCATTTATAATCACGTTTGTGTATGCAAGACTGTTTAACATGTGTTTATTGAAAAAAACCTACCCCGAAGATTGAACTACATTTCGCCGATTTGGTGAAATAGCTCTGTCGGGGTTGTTTGTCATTTCTACGGAATCATTGTTGGAATCGCCACTTTGATTCGCGTCTCCGTTAGTGCCGGAAAAATAACCTACTATGTAATTGTAAATACGAATAACAGGTGTAAAAAAGGACCATATGAAGCGTGAGAAGTATCCAACATCTTGAGTTGAAGTTACCACTGCCGTGACATTAGACTGGAAAAATATAAGAAAATATAAAGTGTGTGAATATAATTAAAAGTATAATACTTTACGAAAGAAAATCATATTCTATTTACATTTTTCAAAGGAAGAATTAAAATAACGGCGGTCGGAACCAATTCTAATTCCAACAGAGTTTTGTCATTTTCCTCATTAGTCAATTCTCTTCTAGGAAATGATGTCGACATGGCGAACTGTCGGAAAGGTAGATTAATATTTTCGGTAACGTAGGTGCGTAAAGTGCGCAAAGTATCGGATGGTTCAAATTGTCCTGTATGAGAATTGCCGGATGGCAATCTAAATTGAATTCTGGTCACTGTGGCGTTATTAGTTGTTGGATTATATTTAGGTTGTTCTTGATTCTGTGGTTGTTGTATTTGTTGCTATTGAAGAAAATAAAAGAAACTTTTAATTGATTCTAAATATAAAAATCATTATGATTAAAATGATTAAAATAATATTAACCTGTAGAGCAAGTTCCTTTTGTTTTCGTTCTAGTTTATCTTGAGCGATTTGTTGCCTGACTTTTTCACGAGCTGCAGCCTCAGCAGCCTTTTCTCGCATTCTTTCTTCATGAGCTTGCTTTATTTCTAATTCTTGCTGCATTTGCCGCATTTTTTGCACATCGCGTCCCATCTTGCGCCGTTCAATTTCACGTTCCCGTTCCTTTTTCTGTTCCTCGTCTAGTCGTTGTTTTCGTTGGAGCTCAATTAACTGTCGTGCTCTTTCAATCTTTTCCTAGAAATGTGAGATAGATATAATTTGTCAAAAATTATATCCTTGATAAAATAAATTCACATACCTCAGCTGTCAATTCCTTATTTTGATTATCTTGTTTAGTTTCAACATTTATTTTTGCTGATGCTTCATTATTGTCTTGTCCCTGATTCCCTGTGTTTAATGAAGTTGCAGATTTTGCTTTTGTATCTTCCGTGACATAGTTTTCATTATTTGAACTATCTACTGGTGTAACAGATTCTGTTGTACCAGAAGTTAAATCTGCATTTGGATTGGAATTATTATCATTTATATTAGATGTAGTCTCAATAACATTGTTATTACTGCTGCTACTGGCAGCTGTAGCTTTTTGTTCTGCATCAATCAAGTTTAATGAAGATTGTTTATTACTCTTTCCTGCCTTCGTAAGTACATTATCAATTTTGGATGCTAATTCAGATGCAGTTGCACTACCAGCAATAATTTCCAGTGGTGTACCATTTTCTCCAATGAAAAATAAGGATGGTACTGGTACTAATTGATCTGATTGTTAAATTTAAGGAAAATTTTAAAATGTGATAAATAATACTAAAAACAGAAAGATAAATGTTATATAATATGATAAATTTCATATTAAAATAGAATAATATAAATGTTATATAAGAGGATACAAATTTGCGCAAAGAATCTATAAGCTTCGGATCCACTCTCTAATCTTATAGCTATAAAATGCTCTCCTTCTAAGCGGGAGGAGACTTCTGTAGCATCAATTGCTTGAGCAAGTTGCATTGATGTGTCATCTTTGCCTAAAAGAACATTATACTAAAATCTATATAACTGTCTCAATTTATGTAAATATGACTGATTTGTTGAAGTGTCCATTATGTACTTCACATATTTCATGTATTCATACGTTATATATATTTATATATATTAGATTAAAAAGGTAATTGTTGGATCGAGTTGAATCAAACTAGAGTCAAATCTAACCTAGAATTTGGATTACATACCTTCTACGAATACAACGAAAACTGCCTTCCTCGATTTTGACGTCGCAACCGCCTCGTTAATACTTCCCGCAAACCACTTCATTATATGAGAATATTCGTATATTTCGTTTCCTTATAATCTCTAACAATATTGATGACGTAACGAAAAAACTGCGGAGTGAAACACTAGAAATTTTGCGATGGTTTGACGTTTCAAACGGAGTAAGATTCAGATAGGTCAGATGTACGATGAGTCGTCACTCTCTACTGTTACCTGATGACGACAATGATCTACCCCCACCTATCACCAAATTAAATATATATTTTTTATTGTAACTTAGTGGAATATTTATTTACCAATTGATATATTTTAATAACTCATTTGATAAATATATGTTAATACAAAAAACAAAGTACTTTATTTATTCTGGATAATTGGACATATAATATCATTGGTGGCAAATTTGGACTATTTTTTAGAGTTAATAAAATCTTATTTGTTACAAACTAAATTTAACATGAAGAGTCTTAAAAACGTTCACAGAACTGGATCTTATAGCTTTCAAACATCTTAAGAATGAAATATGCTATGTGAAGATAATAATAATCTTTGTTAGACAGGGCTGAATTAAGATTCATGCTGCCTCTATGCAATTAAATCGTTATCGCCCTTATTTAGACTTCTCCAATTTTAGCTTAATACTTTGCAATCTTACTCATATTGAATTTTTTGCGTCGATAGCTTTATGTTTTAGATGAGAAGTCTTATTCTTGATCATATACGAATAATTTTCACATACGAAAAAATGACAGTTTCTCGATTGTAATTGATTCTCGATTGTATACGAAATGCTATTTTCGTATGCGATATTTATTCTTTGAGTTTATTCGTTGAGATTCAAAGTATTTGTTAAAAAATAAGCTCCTGGAGATCGAATTGGATAGGCCTGTCCTTATTCAAGCCGTTCAAGCTGAATTTACATTGGTTGTATCGTAGGTTGTATCGTCACAAGTCGCAAGTTGAGTCAACCGATGCAACAATCCGATGCATTAATTTTAAAGTACGTTTACGACACCTGCGATGCTATGATAAGATCAATGTAAATTGCTAATTTGTTAGAAATTCTTTTCAAAAATGCCATCCCTCTAAATTTGCCATCTTCATATAAGTTAGCCTAATACATTTGTCGATCTCTTAGTTAAATAAATCATTGTAAGTTATTGAATTTTTCTAATATTTTTTAATTAAAAAAGATAATCGGATAAAATGAAATCGGATTAAATAAAAAATAAGTATTTTAGAATTATTTAATAAGGTATATCGACGTAAAAAAAATGTTGCGAACTACTTGCTATCATTTATATATTATAGATACTTACTTTTTTATTAAATGGACAAAATCGGAGCAATCCTGTCGCTCGTTGCGAATGCGCCTATAAACAATCCGCAATTAGTTATGTCGCAAGAACAAGAAACGGTGGACTAGAACCATTTCTGTTCAGTCTGTGCTATGTAAATGATGTCGCAGTAACTTACGGAAAACGAATTTCTTATTGTTTTTATTAATATTACGACTCTGAGTGAGAACATTCCTCAGAAATGGCGCAGTATCTGAAAAAAGGTGCGTATAACCTATACTGATATTTATCAAGTACGATTACATGTCGCTCTCGAATCGAGGAATCGTTCGGCACGTTAGTGGTATCTGAGGGTAGTGGTGGTCATGTGCGCCGCCATTTTATTCAATTCCGTCGTTTCGGCGATTGCAGACTACGACGGAACAGTGGAATGAAATGTTATAATGGCGAGTGCGTCTATTCCGCATATTTGATGTCGCGATAAAGTTGGGCGTACGCGGCCGCCTTATCGATTGTCCTGCCAAGATTTCAATACTCGCGGACGTTATCGTTAAGCCATCGTGTCGGTGATTCGACTTACGGATTAGTTGCTCTATTACTGAAGGTCGCAACGTGCCGACGCGCTACGTATGTGAATCATACTTGGAGATATGGAGAGGTGCGACTCGAGTAGCACGCGATAATCGCGTTACTCATATCAATTCCGCGACACGCTACATTCCGGAACACGTGCGACGGCACACGAGCGTCTCGGTGACGAGCCGATGGACATATATTTTTTTTACGCAATTTCGCCATTGTCGCGTAAATCGTCGTGCGTAATTCCTTGTGCATATATATCTTTGCACACATCTGCGCGTGCTTATTTCTTCATATAATATGATATTGGAGCGAGCATGAAGGTAACCGTGTGCTTCGACAACGTCAGGGTGGTGGTCCCATGCGGAGATGGAAGTTTACTGGTCAAGGATCTAATGCATGAGGCCATCCTGAGATACAAAAAAGCCACTGGCAAAAATGATAACACCTTGATCATTAATAGTCTGTCTTCGTTGACTGGAGGTGGCTTGTTGGATCCGGATGACAGATTGTGTGACGTAGCCGATGATAGAGAGCAGATCGTAGCTCACTTTGCTAGCTCCGATGTCAATCATGTAGGTGGAGATGGTGCAAGTTCGGTTGGCACCAACAGTCCTGACTTCTTCCATAGAGATGTCAAGGAGCAAGCTTATCCAATCGATATCCATTCCTCTGTGTCTAGTAGTATTAAGAGAGAAAGTGCCAAGCGTTTGTCAATGCACGCATTATCAACAAGAGAACCTTCTCTCACAACGTATTCTGCTCAATCTCTACCAAGAGAGTCTCGACGTAGGGAACCTTTAGGTCAAGATTCTAAAGCTTCGTATGAATTTGGCAATAACATCGAATCTGGAAATCAAGAGGTGCGAGAAATAGTGATAAAAAATGAAGCAGGGCCACTGGGGCTCCATGTGGTGCCATGTTACGACTTATTAGGCAATGATCAAGGACTTAGAGTCGAAGGTATCGAACCAAATGGTCGCATCGCCAGAGATGGACAAATTGATTTACATGATAATATTATAAAAATAAATGGTCATAATTTGTTGCATATACCATTTCCAAAGGTCCAAGATATTTTTAGAACATGTATGAATGATCCCTGTCTACAAATTTCCGTTGTTAAACATAAGAAGAGAGCAAGGAACGAAAAATCTTTGCATAAAAACCATGGGAATACCAGTGGCGGATCGGAGAAAACCGAAGGTGATGAGAATATTAAGAGACTTCAATGCAGCAACTATAATCTTTTACAGACTGCGAACACTAGGAAAATTGGACGGATGATAGAAATAGAATTAGTAAAAGGAGGTAACGGTTTAGGATTTAGTGTTACCACACGTGATAATCCTGCTGGAGGACATTGTCCTATATATATTAAAAATATATTACCAAAAGGTGCTGCGGTAGAAGATGGCAGATTGAGACCAGGTGATAGATTGTTAGAAGTAAATAATAAGGAGATGACGGGCAAAAGCCAAGCAGAAGTCGTGTCATTGCTCAGAAGTATTCCTGCTGGCGGTAAAGTAAGGATGGTAGTATCGCGTCAAGAGGAAATTTCTTCAAACATTCCAGAGTCTCAGAGTGTTGCGACATCTGCTCCCCCAACTGCTGAAATAATGGATAATTCAAAATATTGGAATGCATTAAATAGATCACCAGCGAAAAAGAATGATGTACAAGATAAAGTGAGCACTCACAATTATGAAAAGTGCACATATAAACCAATTAAGTCTTCTGAAGATATTGTTTTATCTCCACGGAAGAATCGTGTGATAATGAACTTAGATATACCAGTACATGATTCCGAAAAGGCTGGTTTAGGTGTTAGTGTTAAAGGTAAAACCAACAGTTCTGATGATAACACTAACATGGATTTAGGTATTTTTATAAAAAGTGTTATCCATGGAGGTGCAGCATCCAGAGACGGTCGTTTGCGGACCAATGATCAATTGCTCAGAGTTAACGGCGTATCTTTGTTAGGATTATCTAATTCTGAAGCAATGGAGACTTTAAGGAGGGCAATGCTCAACACAGACAGCTCAGTAACTGGTGTGATTAATCTTATAATAGCTAGGAGGGTATCATCATATGATACAAATGAGAAAAATACTGTAGATAATTTACAATCTCACCGTAAGCCAGAATCTGTTAGTAGTATATACATATCGGATTCTACGAAAATGAATGATGGCATAGTTAAGGAGAAAAATACTTTAAATTCTCAAACCGATGTATTGGATAATGGTGGATTATTATCTTGCGTTACAGCTTCGCCATGGAATCCAGTCATTGATAGACTAACAGAGCAATATAGCAAGAGTAGTTTAAGAAACGAAAGTTATTGTCTTGCTACCAATAAGACATGGATAGAACCTATTAATAATGTAAAGAAAATTATAGGAACGCGCGATGATCGGGTTGAAGCAGTATTGTTAGAAGAATCTAACAACGATAGCTCTCAAGGAAATGACACCAAACGAAATGCCGAAGATAAAGATAGCCAATATTCCGGAGATCCTACGTACGACAGCCAGTTATCTTTGGAAGAATTAAATTCTTCGTCAAATAAGTTTTCTCGTGATGCTCTTGGCAGACAGAGCATGTCTGAGAAACGACACGCAGCACTCGACGCTAAAAACACAGATACTTATAAAAGAAACAAAAAGTTGCGTGAAAATAGAGAAAATAAGAACACAGATCAAGTCAATCAGAAATCAACTAGCCAAACAAGCAATCACTCAAGCGATTTGGGAGATTACTCGAAGAGGAGCAGCAAGTCGAATAATTTTGAAAAACATTCAAATAAAGGGGCCTTAGTTGGAAATACAAGTGCCGACAACAATGTGAGACACCATGAAAAATCTGTTGATGTTGCTCAATCGGAATATATGTATACTATACCCGGATGCAATAATAAGTTTCTTTCGCCAAAAAAACATTGGCTCGTAGACGATGTACATGATGAAGTTACAGGTAGCAATAATAAAGACGAGCGAGAAGGTTTTTCGAATAGTCGTGGAGATGTAAAGCAAGCTTCTCTTAATTCAGCATTGGATGACCGATATAAGCGAAAGAAAAACGGTCTTCGATCGATACTTCGATTGAATAGAAATAGGAAATCACTTAATTTTGGGGATAGCATAGAAGCGAGACACGAAACTAGTAATTACTGCAGCGGCAGGATCAGTTACATCGCATAAATGCAAAGAAAATATGCAAAATAAATTTTCATAAGTAAATAATATATATATATATATATATACACATTATCGCGCATCTGCAAATATATACACATTTTGCATATATATAAATATATATTTTATCTATATATATATATATACGATCTGTTCCAAAGTGCCTTATATCATTAAAAGAAAGTAAATAATTCTGTATATATATATGATTTTGTACTTGTCTTTAATTGATACGGATCATGTACTTACTACGATATAAACATTATACATGTAATTTATATGACACCGAAATTAAATAATTAATAGTTCCAAAAGAGAAATTCTCTTGCTAAATCGGTTCAAATACATTTTCGTTCTCATCGATTTAACTGTACCGGTAGTCTCTTCAATTCATAACAAAACATCAATTAACATTGAGGATAAATATTGCAAAAAAAATCAGAAAAAAATTATGGTGGTAGGTATAAATTTTTAATTGATCGACTTTCTTTTTTCGTTAATTTTTTGTAATAATTTAACGATATTGCTTTATTATATGTTTCAGCATTTCAGATTATTCCAAATACAATCCTTTATCAGCAGAAACGTTTTCGAAGCAAAATTAATATACAAAGACCCAGAAAGCCGCATTATTTCAGAGCATTGGTAAACGAATTTTTGACGCCTTTTTACCCGAACAAAAATGAAAACAAGAAATTAGAAGAATTATGTTACAAAGCAAGAACTTTGAAAGAGGAGAAAGAGATGGAATATAATCCTTATGAAAGAATAATAGCACGTGAGATCCGCAATTGGTTTGACAATTCCAAAATGATTGCCATTTGCCATCAGAATTCTATGACAGCAGAGGATGCGTTTGAGCTAGCAGTTCCATTAAAAAAATTAAATATGTACTACAAACGATATAACAATAAGATTATGAAATTAGCATTAACGGATTCACCTTACACGGCAACAATGCCGTTATATTCGTCGCAATTCTGCATTGTATTTGGTTCTGACATAAATGTTGCTGGCTTTGAAAAAATTATTAAAAAGTTTCCACAAGTTATTTTATTAGGTAAGTAATTTTAAAAAGCATTAAAATAAATGATACTAAATTTATCTATTTTTTTGTATAGCGGGTGTACTAGAGGGACAAGTGCTGAGTAAGAAGGACTTTTTGAAATACGGTAAAATGGATCTTACATCAACGCGGATTCATCTTGTTCAGGTGTTACAAAGTGCAGGTGGTAATAACTTGAATCAGCAACTCACGCATCATCAGTCCACATTAATTGCTCGATTAAAACAGATCGGTACAGATAAAACAACTTCCGACGAGAACGAAGAATCGGTGCCTGTATAATTGCAAAAAATTGCTTGTATTGATAATTTATTATATATTAGATTTATCGAAAGCTTTAAGTAAAGTATGATTTATTTCCCTACACTTTGTATTTGCGATAAAAATAAGAAACATTGATATAAAATTAAGTGTATTCCTCTTTTTATTAGAATCTTTCAATCCTATCAAGGACGGTGTCGCGATAAGATTATAATCATTGAGCAAGCAGCGTATAATTTCTATTACATACTGATTCATCGGGATTCGAGCTTATACTAAATGTGCGTATAAAAGATCTTCGCATGTCTCATCGAGTCTGTGAATTATCGTGTCAATATGAAAGCATATAATATAAAAGCATTTCTGAAATATCTTATTGTCACCATAAACTTTCTATTTGTCTATTATTATAGTTGTAATTCTTTAGTGGCAGTAATTGCAACGGGGATGACACTTAACTCCATTTTCACCACATCTGCAACCACCGGACGTATCCCCTTTACCCTGCAACAAGTAATGAATATGATCAATAAAATCATAAAACATGTTGTTAATATTGAACAAATCTCATTAGAATCTATATAAGGTCTCTAATGCAGAAAATAAATTAATACGTACTCCTGGACCCCAACGCGGTCCTCTGGTTACCCAACATATCTCCGTTTTGCACATGGAACAAATTAACCAGTCGCAACCCCATTTTTTCATAAGAACAACAGCACATGTAGGACATGCAAGTGCCTCTCCTCTATCGACCATCTCTTTGAGCATTGCTGTTGTCCTTCTAGATTCCTGGTCAGTTTCTTTCGAAAGTTGTAATTCTTGCTGATATTGTTTGCAATTCTTTCCAGTATGAACAACCTTTGAAATCAAAATTTATATGCTTTTTATTTTATCTTAAAAATCTACTTTCTTTGGAGAATCTCACTCAAAATATGAAAATTGAGTCTTGAAAAAGAGTGACTTAATTTTTTTCAATCTTTAAGAGTGAAGTTTCAAAGTAAAACTTTTTAAGATTCTCACTATAAAAATTTTAGAGAGTATATTTATTTTATAAATTGATCTGTTATTTGTAAATACTAAATAACGTAGAATCAATGTTATAATTTCACACTCCACAATATAAATATTATGTAACACATAACATTGACAATGTTGAATATTAATTATATATAAATTATAATATTGATGTTATGTTACTTTTAATTGACATTTACTGAATTTAATTTTAGTAGTATGTGCTTTGCTAAATGCATTCTGTACTGGAATATACTACGAGAAAAAAAAGATATATAGAATTTTTAAACATTTATTTTTAATTAAGTATCATGTCGATTTTAATAACAGTAGTTGTGTCAATATTTTATGCACTCGTAATTAAAATGAGAAACAATAAAATGAAAAACTATTGAAATGAGAAACAAAACAATACAAAGAAAGATTTTTCTTGTTATGAATTTACACGCATATATATTTTTAAAAATAACCTTTCAAATTCATTATACACATAATATCTTTAATATTGAAAATAAAACGTGGAAGTTTATTACGTACTGTTTGTTAATATTGCATATCATTTTCATGCATATCAATTAACAGTAATATTTTTATATCATCGTACATTTCTGTTATTCGGTTTTCCTAAGTCTCTACATTTTTCGATAGATATAAATAACACTCACCTGACAGGTAAGACAATTATTAGCTTCACATACAGGACATAAAAAATTATTCACGTCGTCATCATAAATGCACCAACCAGGACAATCCGGTGTTTTGCAGTGGAAAGCCTTGTTTCCAGCATTGTTCTCAGCTTGCGTGATCGATTTCGCAAGATGTTGCTGATAAATTTCCGGCTCGACGAGCTAAGTGTAAACAATAATAGAATCATCACAAACTTTATTAAAACTTCGGTCGGATAATCTTAAACAAAAATTTACCGCCTTGATCTCACGTTCTTGAAGGGTTGATTCACACGTATAGTCAGAGTCTCTGTATGGACATTTCACTTCCGCTTCTTCGCAATACGCAATCGTATTGGCGATACATGGCCTTTGAATATACAACGAAAATTCCTTATACGCGGAAAGTAATTCATGTTAGTCTTGATTAATAAATAAACAAATGAAAAATATAATTGAACCATCGCGTGTTCTTTTTGTGAAATTTGCCACATAATAAGATCTAGGATATTCGTGTGTCTTGCGGAAATGCTAGCGTTATTGTCGCGTTAGTAATGTGCATGCTTATTATAGAACAGATAAATATATCTATGATGCATTACAATTTAATATGTAACAGAGTAACACATATCTATCTAGACACTAGAACTAGCTAAATACATTTCGCTAGGATAAATTAGAATCGATACAGGTGATTCCAGAGAGAAATGACTCATTGAGTTGATAGCGAATTGACAACGATATGATAATTTTGACATCAATTCGACGTATAATTATTGATGGTCATTTCTCACTGCGTGCATTTCTAGTGAACAGCTACAATGAGCGAAAGTGATCTATTGTAGATTATATCTTTGTACAGGGGAAGCACCTATGCAAAAGCACAATACAGTTATTGAAATTGATTCCTGTTCTTAACGGATTAAACAGTAATTAAAGCTGGGATGTGAAGATTAAAGGGTTCTACCTGCAGAACATGTGTAAACAATCCCTTAGAATTACACCTTCTCGTGGACCATATGTAACGAAGCATATTGGACACTCGATTGGCTCGGAATTTGGAATGACATCCCAATTCTCCAACGATATCAGTTCCTCGTATCGTCCTATCTTGATGTCTTCCGACATGTTCGTCTCCGCTGTTTCTTGCTATTGTTGTATATAAGCATACAAAACGTACATTACATATCTTCATCTTTGATCAATATATGCAGCTAATAGATAAACAATGAAAATTAAAAACACCGTGAATATTTAATAAATTAAATAAACGAAACTAATAGCGTTTTCCATTGAGAAAAGACTGCGGCACCAGCATGTGCTATATTTTAATAAAAACTAATGTAGTAATAGTGCAGGTTTATACGGTTCAGTGGAACATATCTCTCTCATAAGACATCCATTTTATTGATATCCATTTTATAACACATAAAAATATATACGACTATGTTCAAACTTAAATTACTTATTTATTTATTTAAAACATTTTTAAAAATTAATTTTATACATTTCAAGAGTTTTAAATGTCAAAATGTCATTGCGTAGCTATTATTAGAAACATCAAAACTAATACAATGGCATTAATTAGAATAGTGTAATATCATATCATAACGTAATATTATACTTTATTAGCACGAACATCTCAATTTCAACTTGCACTGGTCTCCAAAGGTTAGAGAAAAAATTGAACTCAGTGCAAGTTTTTTCAGTGGAACATTAAACACTGAAAATATGTGAACTGGTTTTCACAGTAGAATAATAAAGTTGCATTCATTACTAGTGTTCTCTCACTAGTTCTCTCAGTGGAAAACGCTATTACATTTGAGATAGCACGTCGATGCATTACCTCATGTTCATTTGTTATCGATATTATTTTATCTGCTTCTTTGGTTTCTTGCTTTTCTTCGATCGTCTGTAAAACTTCCATTGGTGGATCTTGTATCAATTCTTCAGGAACTTTCTCTGCTGGCTGTGGCTTGTTCACTTGTGCTGCATTGTCGATATGCAATGCAACACTATCTACAATATTGCAGCATATCATAATTTATCACTAAATAAAAATAGCATAAAAATATTTCATTTCATAATTAATTATATAAATATATTTATAATTATTTAAAAAATAAATTTTCATATTCACGTTTTGAATAAAGGACTTTAAAATAAAAAATGCCGGAATAGATTTTTGTTTACTAAGAAATCATATTCAATCGAATGAATCAAATTTACCGGGTGCTACGAGATAAAGAAACACTGGTGAACCATCCACTGCGTGTAACTCGACGAGAGTGGCTTCGTCGTGATCAGCCAAGTTTTTCCCAATGATCCATCGCTGCACGTTCGTGGGTATCTCAAACTCCGTATGTATCTTTGTCTTCAGCTCGGCTACCGTCATTCTCGTCGGCAGCTGTTATCACAGCCCGATCCATGAAACGTTTTGTTTGCATATCGAGCAACCGTCAGTATCGGTTACTTACCTGAAGTGGTATGGGCCCTTGGTGAGCGAGTTTATCTTCGATATACATATTGACTTTAATCGACTGATCCTTCAAACGCGCCGCCGAACGCTGTCGAATCACGGAACAATGGATTTTGAGTCTTGCCAATTCCTTCGCTAATCCCGCCGCTTGCTGATGATGACCCGACGCGATGGCTCCTTCCAGTTTTCTCAGTAATCGATTTATGGCTAGAGTATTCATGTTTCTCGCTGTTGAATTATCGTCTGCAACAATAACCATATTGTAGAATTTTTTCTATAATTATTTTTAAAAAATATTAAATTAAAGAAAATTAATTAGAAATTTATTCTTTTGAAACTTTCAAAAGTAAATTTCAAAAGTAGATTTCTTTTAAATTTAATAGAGATTATTTATTTGTATATTTCTTCATTTTTCTTAATTTTTCTTATTTGAATCGAATAGTTGAAATAGATATTTTGTTCTGAAATAGATAATTTTTTAATAAAACTATTATTTTAGCAAATATAAGCTGCGAAATTACCTTCATTTGTAAGCTCATCATTGTTCAACATGATCTTACTCTCGTCTGCAATATTGGATTGCTCTTCAGGATGATTATTTTGCAAAATATCTTTAGATGTTGTCGGATCTGGTTGTTGTTTTGGCGATATGGGAAGAACGTGAGTATTTGCGTATAGCGATGGTTCTATCACATTGGCATAAGCGTTTTCCTTGTATACTTCTTTCGTGGTCTTCATAGCTTCTATCTCGGCGAAATCGCGTGGTCGTATCAATTGGAAAGTATTCTTCACAAGAACCGAACCCTTGCCAGAAGTCTTGTAGAGTACATTCTCATGTTTCCATCCCGATGTAGACGGTCGCTCGGCGGAAGTGGAAGGTTGATTTAATCTACGGATGTTTCCACTAGTTTGCGCTGACGAGGATACCTTTTGCTTATCTGTCTCGTAATCATTTGACGTTGTCGCTATCCTCGTCGTAGCAATGTAGGAGGTCTTGTTTGTAGGTACGGGCGAGCGCTTCTCAACCTTTTCGAGAACATCATTTGACACAATCTTCTTCGACTTGGGCCGTTTTGGTAACGAGTGTTTCATCTCCTTCAGCATCTCCTTCAAATCCGCAGTAATTGGGTCCTCGACATTGAGAGTGGTTAATTTTGTCTTACTGGACTTCGCCTTCTGGTCTGAATCAATCAAATGCAACGTTTCCTTGTCTTGCATTGATCTTTCCGGCTGTATCGTCAATCTCGTTTTACCATCCTTCTCGGCTTCCACAAGGATATCGAGTACTTTGGTCACTTTACTCGATACAGCTTCATCTCCTGAAACTTTGTCTCTGACATTGTCAGATTCGGCTACTGGTCTCCGTTCGATGAATTCTCTAGAACGCAGCTGTCGGTCGATCTCGTTGAAAATGTCCGAAAATTCCTTTTCTCCCTCCATCTTTTCTCTGAAGGGAACTTCTAACGCAGTTTCTGTACTTTCAGGTAAGTTACGGGTACGAGAAAGTAGAAATTTTCTTCTTGTTTCGAGATTGTTCAATTTCGGCGATTCTTTGTCCTTCGTTTCTTTGGCAATTTCCTGCCGCGATCTAATCTTTTCTTCCGGAAACGTGATATCTTTCTGAGCAGTTAAAGACTCATTCTCGCGATTCGCAGTGAGTTGACTTTGTAAAAATGATATTCTATTGGATGCGTCTTTCATCAGCTGATCATTTTGTTCCTTGCTAGAAGTAACTTTGATGTCTACTGACTTTACATCGGCGTTCGTTGATTCAGTTCTATTTTTCGATGATCTCTGTTGCGGCAAGAAGTACCTGGAAATATCTTTATCAACGCGAACGCTTTGGGCGAGATCTTGTTGCACCGAGAATCTTTGATTCCTCCAATCTCCGATTTGTTCGAATCTGTCGTTTCTTATTGCATCGCGATCGAACTTATAACCTGGTTGATCCCTTTTAGCAAAGAAATTAGCATTGACCGTGACTTTAGTAATATTGCTGATGGCATTGAATTTTGAGATTAACGCGCGCGTGCCTCGTCTAGGCGATGAACTCTCAATCGCCGAGGTGACCATGTCCTGAACTAGTTCTTCGTTGACGTCATTCCTCTTTTCGAAATCTTCAGCAAATTTTGACGTCTTCAACAACATCGACGCCCGTGCTCGAGCCTGCTCTTCCTGTACGATCGCCGCCGCTTCTTTATCCAGCTCGCTGATGTTCGTTAGAATAGACAAGCCGGATTTTCGTTTAGTCTCTTGTCGTTTCCTCTCGTCACTCTGCCGCTCGCCGCGATGAAAAAAGTTTAGCCTTGACAGGGAAGCATCAATGGAATAACTTGGAGAAGAATTTATACTTGTTCCGACACACTCCTCCTTCATTTCGGCGGATGTCATAGAGCTGCGAAGGACGGCGCCTCTTTTGGATGATCCAGAATCGCGAGAGTGCTCGAATACGCTACGCTTATACCAAGGTCGAGGCATGTTCAGAGTACTAATTGGACTCTGTGCTCTTTCTTGCAGGACCGTTACGTTGGACGCTTCTGCGTCGCTATTGTTGTTTTTCGCGGCTTTTGGGCTGCCACAAACTTCCTTTTTTGATAACAGCATACCACCCTGAAGGATTAATGTATCGTTACTGATCGATTTCCCTTCATCGACATCCTTCCGCACTTCTACTTCCATGCCGTCGCCATCGATGACAAGCTTGGACTGTTCCACAGTCACTTTCTCAGGAGGTCGCGGCGCCCGTCGTTTGCGTCTATTGCTGTTCCTTGGCGGTGTTTCGCGTACATTGACCTCCACGATCTTCACCGCATCGGGAGGATTGGGTGCTTTCCGTTTTCCTTTTACGTGGACCCGTCGTCGTGTGGACGACCCATTGACTCTCGCGCTCTCAAATCTTTTCGATGAATCCGATAAATCTTTTCCAGGTGTCAAGAAGTTCCCACATGAGCTGAAGGTCGTTGGCTGCAAAGAGTACCTGGCAGTGATATCTTGTCTCCTAGAGTGTACATTAATTGGTAACGTGCAGGCGGCGGTCGACGACGCTTTGTTTTCTTTGTTACCCAAGTATACTTTCGAGGCTCCGGCAGCGAACGGACCTACTTCAGCTGCTTGCTTGAGTATATCCAAAGACAGTACGTTGCAACGGCCCAGAGTTCCCGTGTGAAATGCGAAACTGCGGACTGTGGTAGTACTGTAAAAGGTATTTACGCTATCTACGCTGGAGTAGATGCTACTACGTCGTCGGACGACGCCATCATCGTCCGGCCTCGCACTCGTTTTCCGTCGTTTCTCCACGGTTGAATCTCTATTTCGTTTGAACCACTTGAACAGGGAAAACCGGCCGCTGTTACCCCCGCCGCCACTGCGTGTCAGAGAAATCGTTTCACCATCGACAGCACTACGCGCTACCACATCGTCGATGAGACCGGACGTTCTTCCTCTGCGATTGCCGTTCGGTACTTCATTGAGGGATGCGCTCGTCTCGTTACTGCATGCGGTTTGCTGTACCATTCTTACTCACTCTCTCACATATTCCGAGGCGCCGCGCCCCGCCTCAGCCCCCACGCTGCATAGTTCTTTATTTAGATTCACCCGAAACGTGGTTTTAAGTTCCTTCCAGTTTCTGCTATACACGAACGCCAAAAAATTTCGACGGAGCAATTGGAGAGTCTCCCAACGACAGTCATGTCCGCCGAATAGACATTTCGTCGCAGAACCCTCTTCCTCTCGCTCTTCTTCTCATCCGATCTTCGTTCTCTCGTATTTAACTGACAGTTCCTAATTCATCCGTGTCGAGAATCGTCCATTGCAGGCTTCAACGAACAGAGGTGTCAGCTGCATCGCGACGACGACGTCTCTTCGGAAATCGGGCAACGACATACGTGCACACGCGCGACTGTATATCGGCGAATTTTGCGGCCGAATCGCCCGTAGTCGATGCCGAACCGTCGACAAAGATACTCATGTCAGTAAACTATTAATAGATCGGGTGGTCTCTCTCTCGTGGCGGGGTTATTTTCAAGTCCACTTTGCACACCGCGCGCCACCGGCCAAAATCAAAACAGAGAAATACGGGCTAACGTGCGCGTTTTTTTAATGCGGCTTCGTGAAAAAAATACCATTGTGTGGTTGCCTCGGGTTTTAGTTGACGTTGAAATGTTTCCGATTGAAAGTGATATGCAATTCTGCGCGCAGCATAGTTTCCGTTCTAATATTTTAACAACGGCTGCATCTGAAATATTTGGACTAATGGAAAAGTGGCGGGCGCGGCGGGAATGATGAATGATCTGGCATATCTTACGAACTTAGTAATATATGTTAGCAATATTATATATTGATCAAAATAATTATACAACATAAGCTATTATGTGTTTAACTTATTCGTTAAATGTAAGTCTTTTTTGTAGGTTTTAAGATATTTCTTGTTAAAATATATAGAAAGATTATTAATATTTCAGGTTGATTGTGTTAAAAATAATCACAATTATATTTCTGAGACAAATTCACAAAGAATACATATATATATATATATATATATATATATATATATATATATATATATATAATATATATATTATATATATATATANAGTNTNTTNTATATATTTTNTNTNTNTAT
>NW_012130081.1:229842-247547 GCF_000143395.1 Atta cephalotes | reverse complement strand
TATATATATATATATGTATAAATTTAACATCTAAGTTTATATAAGTTTATATAAGTTTAACTGAAAGTAGCGTTTCTCTTGTATTTAGTAAAATCTTTGTTCATTATTTATCCATTTATTTAAATGTATGATTTAATAATGTTTAACATTATAAAAGAGGTCAACACGAAATTATTTTTATATCATATTTCACAAGCCTTACAGTACACTAAAATATATATTTAGTTTCTTTATTTTTATAATGTAGCATATTAATAGGTAGTGAGATTTGCAACGCGTTGAATAAACATCCTTTTCTAACAGACGCTGTTTGCAGTACACGATATTCAATCGTATTTATTTTCGTAATAATTCTAAGCGCTAGCTATGCTCGATAGAACAACCCCCGTTATGCTGGATCTTAAGTTCAGGAGATCTTAAAACGTCTGATTTACATTGCCATGTCCATTTGCATCGCGGTGCATGTTCGGTATTATTTTTGGATTTGACTAATCCCGTGAGAGGGTATGGACTAGTGTAGCGATAACCAGGCGCTGCCTCTGTGGCAGTGCGTGACTCTTCTTCGTTGAGTGAGTCAGAGCGTGAGTCTGAGTTTTGACAAAATTCTGAAAACGCGACAAACAATACAATGATCCCGAAAAGCTTTCTCTGTGGCCTTGAAAAACCCACGCAATACACACGCGCGTTTTTTTAAGCTGATCGGATGCTGCCTCGCAACATGTAGGATTTCCACCGAAAATAAACTCGTAGTTTGCACATCTCGCTTGCGGACTGCGTTCTCTAAAAATACGCAGAACTTCTCGTAGAAGTAGCAGACATAGCGACACTGTCGTTAGATATAAGGAAATTTGTGATACTTTCCACATATTGATTATTTTAAATTATTTAATTGTAAATTTTAATGATTTTTAATTATGTCATGTAGACGATAAATAATATTTAGCAAGAATATTCATTCTTTTTTTTAAAAAAGCTTATCTAAATGAAATAAAAATAAATGAATACGATGTTTAAAACATGATGATACATGATCATAAATTTAATTTTTTATATTTGAGAATATTACATTTTTTGTAACTAGTAATTAATAATTATTTTTATAGTTACTTAATTTATATCAAACTTATTCATTAATATATAAGCTAACCAAAATAAACTTCAGTGAATCAATGATTATTTCTTGCGATTGAAATATATATTAGGTGTAGTAAAAAGAAATTCATTATTTTTCCATTCAATTTCATGCAAAAATAATGGATTTCTTTTTACTATTTATTTTTTACTTTTATTATTATTTAGTAATATTTATTTAATTAGAAATGTGTATAAGATTCTTGTATTTAAAATAGCAATGCAAATAATTACAAAAAATGAACAGAATAATAACTGATACGACTCATTACATTTTAAATAAACTGTTGTAACGTATTATCTTTTAAAATCAGTAACTTTTAATCAATAATAGTTATTTTTTGAAAAAGAAAAAAACTGTAACTAATTATTTTTACAAGATAGTTTTCTCAATCCTATTACTTTTCTCGCGTTTAATGCGTTGACGTATTATTAATTTAAAAAAAATCTATCTCTTTTCTTTCTCTCTCTCTCTTTCTCTCATATATGCACATATTTGTTATATGTTGTATTGAATTTCTTCTTTTGCAAATATGTAAAATATATTAATATATAAATTTGTGAGAGAATATTTTGATCATATTTATTTTATAAATACAATAAAAAATATCATGTATCTATTGATAAAATAATTATTTAATGCTTTTGTAAATTTTTTAAATTATATTTATTACTAAAGAATTTGTTTTTTATATTGACTTTATTTTTATGTTTATACATTACTAATATAAATGTGTAAGAATTCAGCTTTGTGAATTTATTGAGAATTAACTAAGATATATTTTTCTGGATTTTAAAAAAAGAAATAATAACAACAGATTTCTCCCGTCATTATTATACGTTATATAATTTATATTATTACATTTATATTATTACATTTTATGTATTTAATGTAGCATACTTATTTTAATAGACTTAGCACATATAAACTAAAACGATTTTATAAACACAAACAGGCACATTTTCGTGTAAAGCACACATTCAGACGACTATCTCGCAATAACTCAAGAACATAATCTACTCAGAGAGAGAGAGCATGCATAACCAACTAGGCACAACAAAAGGAAGAAGCGTTATTCAAGCAATTTACAATTGCGCAACTGATGATCGTGCCATTAAAATTAATTAAATTCTGTTATTGAACGAATGATTCGCTCGGATTACATAGATTCATTCACGTTTTGCAAATAGCAAGAAGATACTGTCTAGTAGTTTGTTCTGCTCGGCAAAACACAGAGTTATAGAAATAATCCTTTCCCAATCTCCCTTGATTATACGAAGCGACGGAACAAGATCGACTTCCTCGACGCTCGAACGGCTCATCGGGAATTTAGGGTTCGAGATGTAAAACAAAGACACGAGCTGAATCCGCTTGGTGAATAAACGAAAGATTTACTCTACCTAAATCACAATAATCATCATTTGAAGAAGACCTCGCAATTATCGCAACTCAAGTGTTTTTGTGGATAAACTTCGCGAAACTATCGTACGACCATATTCTTTCGTGACAAGCGTGATGAATAGTCTCTCTTTAATGCTTAGCGAATATACAATGAAATATAAATTATACTAATAATTATAGGCATGTATAATAATTAATAATAGCATAATAATTAATATGATTTTATGATGATAAAATAATAGAATGCGCAATCGTATAGCTCTTTGCATACAGAAATTTAGTAGTCGAAACATTGGCTGCATTTAGTAGAAAAAGCAGTTTTGCAACTGTTGTAAGATTCTTTAATATGATTGGTTTTTATCCTTAATTCCTCAGAATCTAGATGTATGAATTGTATTAAAAAATTTTATAATAATAATTATAAAGTTGCTTTTTTTGCTGAACACAGTACATTCAATGTACTGATTTTTTATGTGACCTGAGAAGTGTAATTTTCCTATACAGTGAATGGAAACAATATTCATACAGAGAAAAATTTTTATAAAAAAGCCTTATTTGTAGAAAATAAACATTAATTAGCGTTTTGTATAATGAATACGTTATTTTCTAATGAGAATTAAAGAACTTCGCGTGTAAATAGAAGGTTAAATTTGTGCGAATACTTTTTGTGCGCCACAATAATATAACTTGTTATTTATCAAGAAAATATATTTTAATTATTGCATCTTTTTAGGTAAAATATATTTTGAGAAATATACAAACATGTTATTTTATTTTTTATTAGTATATAACTAATTAATGTTTATTTTTTAAATAAATCTTATTTTTTAAAAACATATTTCCTTTGCACGAGTATTTTTTGCTCACTATATATGTAACAATTTATTTATGCATAATAATAATGAAACTCATCATGCACTATTTTTACATTTGCAACGTTGGAATTCGTATTTCACGTAGATGATAATTCTGTTATTTTAATTCCGTGTTATTTAGGAAAATGTATACATTTGACCGAAAACTCTTGAAAAAAAAAAGGAAAATGTTCTATAATTCCATTGATTTCGTAGAATTGGTTCAGATACTAGATTTCAAGAAGACAGCGCTTGCATCGGTTCGATACACTGGCTTACGGTCTTAACTTTCTTTTATTGTCGGAAGTCGAACTGGAGCGCGAGGTTGCGCGCCACCCTTTCCTCTTTCACCATACCGCGGCTACCTCTGCGCGAAGGGGTTTATTTCGCGATTCCACCGCGGTCTGCCCCCGCTCCAATTCTTGGCTTTCGCCGTATTCCGCGTTCTGAATACAAATCGTCGCGTTCTCTTTCGCGAGCTTTCCCATGGACTGCGCAATCATTACCATTAATGAAGAAACCGGTAGACATGTTTCATCGGTTATATCTCAGACCATATCTTCCTCGGTTATATCCTTCTGGACGCATAACTCACGATGACCGAGACGGAAGTTTCGAGACCGACAGGGATGCGGAATTATTCTCGCCGGATACACAAGTCCGTCCATATTCAACGATTTACAATTTTTATATTCGTGCGTCTCCGGGGAACGTCGTGTCATTGAACTCGGCGGGTAAAAGGTCGATGACGAGAAGAATGCCGGAGTTTCAAAGGATATTTTATTTATTTAGACAATCTTTGTCCTCTCTTCCGTGACATTTTAGTACGCGAAATCGAATGTAAATTAGTTATCGAGCAACGAATTCTTATGCAACAAGGACGAAGGATCGTCTGATTGGTGAGAGGTTCAAATGAGAAGACGAATGATTCTGGATCCTGAGCGCCGGAGGACGAACTGAATTATGAATGGTTCATTCCTCAAGATTTTTTAGTTATGAATGGGGCATGTAAATACGCGCGAATGCATAATAAAACAGCTGTGAGAAGGGTCCGCCACAAGTACGACGGTCGCGTTATTTATTTTATAGAAATGTTTGCGTCGTGTAATCAAACCGCGAGATTAAAATGTCGTGTTTCGCCTCAAGTCGAGTCGAAGCACCGTCTTTAATTACGTTCAAATTAAAATTAAAATAGTTCAGCGACAGGAAAATTGCAAAATGTCCTTCATATGCAGAATTATTTTTATCATCTGATTTCTTTTTCATACGATATAATGTCAGGCAAGTTCATAAAAACTCTTACCTTTTATAAAAACTCTCTTTTATAATACGTAACTGTATTAACGAAATTAAATAATACAGATTTGTTAATAAATCAAATAAACCGCAATACAAGTTTTATTTGCAGACAATAGATGAATAATAGATATAGTAAAGAGAAAAAAATTCAATTTAATTTTTTTCTCGGAAGGTTGATCAAATATGAATAGTATAAATGTTTTATATGAATAGCTATCTAAATTTCCTTTTGCACATTTTAACTTATAATAGAATCGAATTTTATTATTGCCAGATGAGATATTTTAGAATCGCTAATACAGCGCTAATAAATATTACCGTGTTACTTAGAAATGTATAACATTACTGCTAAATACATTCTTTGCATTAAGAGAAATTCAAATGAACGCAGCCAACAATGATACTGGATTCTCAGCAGCTTGATAAGAAATTGCGATGCCTTCAATATGCAAATTTTATGATGTTCCGCACCTATCAGCCCTGTTTCTCAACAGATATCGGAGAAGAGAAGCAATAGCTATTCAATGTAATATTCGCCAAGAAGAACAGTTAGAAATACATTGACCTGCTCTATCTTATACAATGATATTAATTCGTTCTGATATACATATTTTTATATTTATAGTATTGTTCTATTATCGTTTAGATAACACAGTTTATAGAATGCTGTTAAAAATAATAATATTCAAAATGTCTGTTAGTAATAAGACTCATAAAATTTAAAAAACAATAAAGAAAAAAGAAAAGAAAACTTTTGGCTCGTTTTTTTTTATTGTTTTTTATAATACAATAATATTCGTTGACACAAATTAGATGCGACATAAATTTATTTCAAAAAATTCATATTAATTTATACTACCACAAACATAGATTATTTTTAATTTCTCGTTGAAATGTTAGTACAAATACGGATTGTAGAAATATTTCGCCGCGATATGGGGAGACAGATATCCCGGCTACACACAGTGAGGAAAGTATTTCTCAAGCAGACTTCAGTATATGTTGGAAACGCTAACTACGTACTTCAGTTACACTGCCGTACGTGCGCGAGATAGTTAGATTGCCTTCCCCAAGTTATCCTTCTACATGTTAAACTTCTCTCTAGTTTCCATTGACCATACGTATGCTACCGTACTTCCACAATATCCGCGATATTCACTGATGAATATGAGACTGTGGACAGAGATTAAATTACGTGAATTTGTGAACCTGTCAAGTATATTGAAAGTAAGTATCTTCAGCGAATTAAAAGCATATAAATCTCTATGTAAGATGCTTTTCTTATTAAAGACCTTATTGTAACAATTGGTTAACTCACAATATAGACGAATTTTATTCTTCTCATGATATCCTCTTTCATGATGTGCAACCTGTTTTTTCCCAAGCAAAATAAATGTATTTTTCTATTTTTCAACTTTAAAGTTTATCTTCTCTATTTTTTTCAAAACGTAGGTTAGCTCACTGTTGCCGCGGGATCTTCAATTATAATATATAAAAACTCGATAGTTGCGAAAAGAGACACGATTGTCAACAGTGTTATCATACAATGTAACAGACAGTATAATGATTATTTGTAAAACTATTTCGTTTTATTTTTCAGTAGCGTTAATAAATGAAAGGCACTCTTCGATCTAATTGAATACGTTGAATTAAAATACTTTGGTCCAAAATCGGAATAGCTTTGACCTAAATTTTGACAATGTCCGGATAGCATACATGTCAAAATTGAAATTAAGATGTCTTTTTTTAAAACAAGATGCTGTTTGGGCATTATCAAAATTTGAATCAAGTTATCCCAATTTTTGGTCAAAGTTATAGTTCATTTTATGATGCATTAAACGAGTAGTACCCATATTTACAAAAGAATATTTTAACGTCATATTGATAATATTGCCTATTCAAATGATATCGAAACTCTCTCGAGATGTGAAATAAATTATGAGATACGCGCTTGCTTCCTTCGCGTCTCCTTCCCGACGTAAATTCGATTTCCTACGCGTTGTCACCATGAGTTTCCAACGTAGAGCATACTCGTTTAATAATCGTATTACGTGGGGCTTAGCAATATCCGCGGCGTCAATCAGTATGGACCCATCGACGTAATCTGAAATATCAAATCTGATCTGGCGTTCCATTAAACTGAAAGCTAAAGAACTTAATCTGTGCCCGCCAATCAACCCTCTTCGATATGCGAGGTGCCGATTCTCTTCGTGCAAAGTCTTCCATATACATATATATATATATATATATATATATATATATATATATTGTCTTAATATGATATATTTTTTTACATATGAATATTACAACCGCCTTTTTCTTTTATACATTAAATAAAATATATACGCGGCGAAGGCATTTAAGGCAACGAATCACGGAAAGTAGATATAACTATTCGTCAAAAAGAAAAGCCTGATCGATCGTGACAGTAGTAAGTTGTTCTCCGTCTGTGAAAAAGCAAATTTACAACATCTCTACATCCCACATAACTAAAAGAGCGCTCTTAATCCTGTATGAAGATAGAAAATTCATTCTTCTAAATAAATATTTTTGTCGAATACCACTTTTCTTTGTAGGATGTTCTACGTTTTTAAATATACCTTCATTGTATGTATTTTTCTTCTACTTTGTATTCATATAACTCGATACGGAATATTTGACTTTGATGTCAATTCTTTATGCCTCTTATTATCGCTATAATAACGTTCACGAATAAATACAAACGTATAGCTTATAAACTTTGGAGATACATTCTATGAAAGCATTAAGTTTCTTGATTAAAGTCGCAAAATTTAATCAATGTTTTATTGTAATATAATAGAGAATCAATATCATTGATTTAATGTGTATTTACTGGATTTCAACAAACCCTGCAAATATCAGAAGAATTATTTCAAGCCACAAATTGCTTCAAAATCCATAAAAATAAATATTTTATAAACGTGTTTATATAGAAACAAATGATATCAGTTTTGATATTTTACATTCCCTGTCAATTTGTGCGACAATTTCTTTCCCGATTTAACCATAACGACATTTCATGTCCAATTATTTTGTAGCATATTAATTTGGATGAATTTAGCTAATTGCAGTAATATCTATAATTTTCGCGGTATTATGATTTTATTGATTCTAAATTGTAATTTATATGTTTGTCCATTTTAATCTATTTCCTTTGGTTTCACCTCTAAAAAGAAAAGTGGAAAATGGAAAATTCAAAAATGCATATCACTGTTTCGCCCGGCATATTTTATCGCTATCCGGGAAATTCGTCACGAGGCGACGCGTCATTTGAACACCACGCGGCGCCGCGACGCCTAACGACCTAGATTTTTCTCGAGACTATTTTACCGCGACCAATCCTCTTCTCCTTGCATAAGCTTCAACCGCAATTTATCGCCTGTACATGTGCAAGATGACGTCGGCGTTATTTTGGCGATTCATGAGTGAAAATACGAAATGTATCATATGGTGATAAAACTCTACAATTTTTTTTTTTAATAAACGTATCACGACAGCTTTATTTTTCGCGTGATTTTTGGATTTTTTCTCTCAGGCAACATGATACTTACCAAATAACGTAAATTACTGCAAATGAAAATGTACATACAAATGTTCTTGGAAATGAATAAAGTAAAAATATTGTTTGTAATTACAATATGTGTACATATATAAAGTACCAATCCTTACAACAATGAAAATGCAACTTCTTGAAGAAGATTAATCATCTAGTTAAAGAATTGAAGATAATTTGCGTTTCTCTCACTTTGAAACCAGTGATTATACGAGCGTAAAGTTCATCAGCTGCGGTGTTAATTTCTGCCTCCTATTGATTTCTGTTTCAATCATCGTTAGTATGTTTTGCTAATTGTTGTTCATTACGCCCATGATGCAATGCGAAAACTCGTGCGTTTGGGTATACATATAATTACGTGTACGTATAAGTGAAAATTCATTTTGCTAAATTAATTTTTATTAAATAATAGAATTCAGTTTTATATTTTTATTGAAAAACATTCAACTAACTTGTACAAACATTTTTTCTAAAAATTCCTTGAAGAGGAAAACAGATATTAATATTGCGGTATATTTGAAAGAAAACAACAAAAGGTACAGACATTCATATATTACAATATATCGTTGTATGACGTTACATGATATTATTTGTATCAAATTTCTTTTATTCGACTTCTTGGAAGCATAATAAATATTAGACGCAAAAATAAAAATTATAATTTTTTTACCGCGCCTTTATTTTCTACAGATGGTCTATATATCGTAAAAATTAAAACAGTGCTCGGAAATTTATTAGAGAGAGGGGTGGGAACGGGTTTAAAAGAAAAAAATCATTAGAATGTACCTGCATGCGCGTTCATGTGTATAAAGCTATTTCGTTATTTAACTTTCTAACCGTAGGATAATGCGTGTATTTATGCGTGCCTGCGTTCACACGCAGTGCGTGCATGCGTGCGTGCATATTCATCCCATGTTAAACGTCATTCGGTGCTTCGCGGGGCGGGAAAATCGCGCGGCAGACTGTACGCGAATTTTTATACGACGGATTTTACGTCTCGCGGAGCGCTTGTTTGCCTCTTCGTCTCTCTTCCCGTCAACTCCGCCGCATTTTATGGTCTGCATATCCGCAATCCCGGTATTATGCAGGTATACTATTCGCTTAGGCGTCGGAATCCGATCGCAGCGCCGCGTCGGCTGAGGCTTTTCTAGGTCTGGAGGTTCACTGACGCATATGGTACTCGCAATATGATATGCCCAACCCGTGCTTCTTGCTTGTGAACGTTTTACGACATCGTTTTGATCGTATCTGCTTTGTGTCCGACGTGACCACAAAATTGATTACGAGAGTCGTAATTTCGTCGTAATTAAAACGTGTCCGATGAGTTTCCATAAAAAGAAGGCAAAAATTTATCTTTTGTCAATATTTTTTGACAAATGAAATTATAACTAACGAATGTTCTATATAAAAAAAATATATGTACAATTAATATTAATTCTCTTGATCTTAATTACTTATTTTTTAATAAGTTTTTACAGTTATTTGCTAATTAATTTTAGGTGATAAATTGAATATTGCTAGCACTAAACATTTGATAAAGATAAGATGCTGAGTATCTCTTCAAGGACTATGACGGAAAAGCACGAAAAGTAATTAACGAAAGTTATTTCGAAAGAGATTGAGAATGGATCGAGGAAGGTTCGATAACGGCTTAAGGGTTTAAATTGTTGCTCCTATGGCGAGAGATTCACGTATCCAGAGAGGGATAAGAGGAAGGACAAGCAGACGATAAGAAGTATCAGCTTGTCTCTCTGCGAGATGCTCGGTTGTCGGCTCCAATAACGCAATCGCGAGGGATCGATTTTCAATTCAATTGTCAGAGAATGCAACGTGTAAACCGCGATGGAAAGTGCAATATATTTTCATGAGTGCCCACCATCGAACGGACGGGAAAAGGTACGGATAGCGCAGTACGGTTATGCTGGCCCAGGAGGGATGGTTTAAAATCGAATACTCGAACCCGAACAAACTCTTGTACCGGCTCAGGAAATCCGGTATAAACTCGTAATATCGCATTTTTCTTTCTTCTCCTTCCTTTTTCGTATCCTCTTGATACCGACCGGATTTTTCCTCTTTCTCCTTATTTTCCCTCTTTTCTCTGCATTCGTGTGGTTGGTGAATCTCAACTTGACTCTTGCACTCGAAAAAATTATTCGAATCTTTGGCTGCGCAATTGCTATACCCAAATATAATACAGCTAATTATGATATTATTGTAAAATGATGTCAAAATGATTCCAAAATGATTACTAAAAATCACTTTTCGATCGAAATCAATAACGATTCATTTTAACGTTATCGTGACTTGTTCTGTCTAAGTATATTTATCCTTCTATTTTGCCGAATTTCAGCACACTTGTGTACTGAAAACTCAGCTTTGATAACGTGGTCTACACCTCCGAATGCTTTGAACTGCACTACCTTAGATGCATGCGTATCTTCTACCTTGCAGCGCGGTCTTTTTCACTCCTATTCATGTTCAGCGATTTAAAAGCGACCGCTCCTTTTGCTGCGCCCGCTTTGCTCGTGTCCAACTTCAATATCACGTGGTTCAGTGTATTCGGTGTATATCGAAGCTTCTCAATAATCTCTATTGAGTTTGAGAGTATATTTCTCCTTTTGCTTCTGATCACACAAGCCCACTATCTCATTTCATGCCTTTTTCATGGAATTTATATAGTTGCAATTCTTTTTAAATTTAATTTACATTACGAGAGAATTTATCTCTATTAATTTAATTTAATTTTTAATTTAATTTATTGTGTATCAGTAGTACTTCAAATTATATATAATAAAAAGACGCAGATACATGAAAGGTAAGGCGCCTGCATTGTTGCTGTTATAAAGCCTACCGGAAATTACATAAATGATAAAACTGAGAATAAGACGTAACGCTGAATATCGCATAATAGTTACAAATAAAATCAACAATGCTGTATAAAAAAAAATACAACGCCAAAATGAAATGGTAATAAAGTAAAATACAATGATAATAAAGTAAAATGAATAATAAAAGAAATGAAAAGAAAAGAAAAGAAAAGAAAAGAAAAGAAAAGAAAAGAAAATGACGTAAATATAAAAGAAAATGATACAGAACGAGAACACGAGCAAGAACAAGAGGCGGAGAGATAGCACTACCATAATTTACAAGTACTCCACATAAGGTAATGAATTTATCCCGACTCAGCAGAGTTTTCTTAACATTGCACACTGTCACAATATCGCTGCGCCACGGAAATATATTCTTTCTCGCGTAAACGTTGCATTCATATTTTTTGAGAATGCACGAGTAATACGCGATGCAATCCTCCTCTTTTGCCTTTTATGTACAGCTTCGTAGATCCTCTCGATTCACTCTTTTTCGACTCAATGTAAAACGTACACAGAAAGAACGATTGAAGGATCGACACTCATCTCACCTTTTTCGTACGCACTTTAATGACATTAGGAAATTGAATGTTCATCATAATCCGTGACTTTGGCTTTTCAACAGCAGTTCGAAGAGACAGCCAGGAGGCTGTACAATTTTGAATATCTCATCGTTGTAGATGAACTTTCGATTTGCGCGAGCGATGACGCGTTAGAGAAGCTGCGGAAAAATGTAAATTTTAAAGTGCATTCTTTTCTTTCGCCTCCTTCACAAAATATAAGATGCAAACGTGACATCTTCGTTGGAAAAGTCCAGTAAGATTCTCGAAAATTGGGAAATTTCACGAAATTTCGATTTAAAACGAAAAAAAATATAAAAAGTAGGAAGAATCAAAAAGTAGGAAGAAAATGATACTTACATGAACGTCAATATGAGAAATCACTGACGTTTTGTAAGATTCTGTGTTTGCAATATGCTCGGAAATAAAAATAAATATTAGTTATAACGATAGTTGCTACCTTGCATTTCATATTCGTAATATTTCTCTTGCAACGGAAATAAGAAAGTATTCGAGAATATTTTAATATCTATCTCATCAATAAGATTCGAAGAGCTTCAATCATTTTAACTTGGAAAAATGGAAATAAACGTAAACAAAAATTTATTCTTCAATTTCTAACGTTCTTTACTTTAACAAGAATTTAATAGAAAACTTGATTGCCAAGATGAAGTTGCGATAAACTTTCATTCAGAACAAATTGACTACAAATTTGTCAAAGAGTCTGCGGATGATAGATGTCACGGTGATTCTAGAACATCCTATTACGTTATGATCGATACGATCGTTTGTATGAAAGAAGGCGAACAAAGAGAGAAACGATTCACTGTCTGCTGGCTACAATTGCGATAAAACATTCACTCTTCGAATGTGCTGTGCCATGAAAATTTCATCCACCATTATGCTGCATAATCTACGGCTAGATATCGGTTATTGTTACCGTCAATCATAGTGCTGGCAGATTTATAATACCAATGCGATGTACTATTTAAGCAATCAAGACCATGCCAAGTCGAGGGTAACGCTAAGTCTGGAACGCTTTTGCTTTGCGTCTCTCCAACTAATTTCTCAAAACCCTTGAATTTGTTGTATTTCTCCACTTTCTATTTTTCCACGCTACTCATCTCAGAGCGCAGCTTAATCCAACTTAATTTAAGAGTTTAAGCTGCAGAAAACTGTTTAGTTTATATTTCGTTTGCGAAAGAAAGCGCATCATGCGGATTACTGAAAAATTATCACCTGGAGTTACGAATGGTCGTCCATGATCTTTCCCGCAAAATTTCAGAGTCCTTTCGTCCTTTTCGTCGTGCACGTCTCTCACGTGGTATGTGTGCGTCATGTGGATAACTGCAATTTTTCTCATGGAACATAAAAAACCGAGGTCTTGCTGGCGATTATGCATTAGGACATTTCGAAGTGGCAGTGGAAAAAATATAAAAATTGCGTTTCATATGAAATCGTGGGAAGTCTTTGATGTCGTTGTGTTGCACGACGGCGACGGCGATGAGAAAGATGATGACGAGCGACAACGACGACGACGTCGGTCAGCCGTATGTTTTTCCGTGGCGTCGGGCGCGCGTCGGGTTATGATTTTCCGCGAGGTCGACCGGAAAAATGAAAATTCCAGCAGATGCCTCGGTCCATTATGTCGCGGCTAGGCGGAAGCGCGATACGAGCCATTGCTGTAGCGGGTAACTGAAGAGAGCGTTAAAGTCCCGCACGCTCGAGGTACCCGGCATATTCTCGCAGAGGCGCTTTTATGAACTTTTTATGGGGTCATTCTTCCCGGCGACGAAGTATGCCGCAGAATCCTGATTTCTGCGACAAGGCGATCCTCGCGAGATACGACACGCATGTGCGAACGTCATTGCGACAAATCTTTTCTACCTTAAAATAGAGATAATAGTATTATACACACACACACTTACCAATTACCACACATTAATATTCGAAAATATATACGGTACGCTATGCTACGTATATTAGCGATCTAATAAAGCGTATATATAATGTATATATAATTGACGTTTTATATTATTACCTCTAGTTTCTTTATTTATGAATCCATTTATATTCAAAGCTGTCTCTCAAATTAATGTAATTTAATAACACAATATATATTGTAAAACTTATATAAACATAATTATAAATTAATTTTTAGTAATTATAAATTAACTTTTTAAATTTAGTAGTCTACTAAATTTAGTAGACTATTCATAGTAGTTTCCTGAGTAATAAATTAAATAAGAAACGAAGCGCCAAATATTCATTTGGCTGAAATTTTACATAAAATTATTATGAGACATCAGGATTCAATTATATTTGATGTTTCTTTCCTTATTTGATCTCCTGAGAATTGTTATAATCTATTTTTTACGAACATCTTGTAATTCTGTTGGATTTTATTATACTGACTTATCTACTAAAATAGTAATACTAAAATAATAATTCCTTTGCCCAAAGTAAAGACATATTCTCAAGCTACGTACATGAAGCATATTTGTTATATGATTAAAAGATTATACATCTTCCTTTGAGTTTCTCAAAGAAGCAAAATGTTGAGTTCATCCAATCCTCTCTGGAACTTCAATTATCGTTTCTGCTTGTGGAGAACTTTGTATTTCGAGAGTGACACTTGACTTCTTCATGAACTTCTGGGAGAAGATTCGTCTGCGCGCCGTTACAACATCGCAGAAAACAATATTTTCCATCCGGCGCTCGCGAGCATATGGCTGATACGTTTACTCGCTCGGGCGTAAAAGACGCCATCGGGGAGAATGGAATTAAGGGGTGTCGGGCTCGACGGAGCGGAATGATGTAGGTGATAGTTGCCAGCAAGTTGTATTTCGCCCTCAGGTCGGTATATTTTCGTGTCACTTCGCATGAAGTAGAAGTGCCTTGCGTTTATTCTACCTTCGCGGTTAATCTCATCTTGCGAATCCCACGCTGGAACTTTGTAAAATTTTGATCCCGTAAAAGCATGGCAGTAAACAGATCTGGAAACCGCTAATATAATAGAGTACAATAAATTTTTATCTTATAATATCGTTGCAGGCTACCTCTTACTTCGTCTTCTATTTTTTACGTACCTACTGGTCTAAGAATTATACAATTTTAAAGATATGGCTATAATTGAAAGCTTTTTTCGATTAAATTTAGTAATCAAAAAATGTACAACTCAAGAAATTTATATTTGAATTTATTTCGGAGACGTAGATATATATAAATCCGCAGTTCCACTAGCAGATCGATATCTGGATATAACAGTAGCAGCGATTTTTAAACTGCTCGTGTAACGGCAAAACGGTGTTCGATGTCGCGCACTGTTATTTATAGGCAGCATGCATAATAGAGTAAATGAGAAGATCCTGTTTCTGCCGCATTACTCGTGAGCGAAAAAGATATCAAGACTTGCCAGAAACGGCGCGCGTTTGTGCGGCGTTTTTGCTGATGGAAAATCCCGCGCGCCTGAAGAACGTCGCGAGACGAAATTTGGCCGAACGGTAAATCAGAAAGATATGATTTTTTTTTTTCTCCCACCGGAAGACGAGTATCCGACCGGAAAAGACGGCAAAGTCGACGCTTACTCAGCATCGTTCCGTGTCTCTGGTTCATATGCCTCCCTAAAAACGTGCCAGGATTGCGCTTTACATAAAAATTGGGACGAAGATTCGCGCCCTCGTGGCCATCAGGCCTAAAACATTATCTCAGCCTTGCACACGATTAATCATCCTCTTTAGAATTTATTACTCAATTAAGTGTCATTTATATAAGAGGAAAATAATTTCTTTCTTTATGATGTAATCATAAGATATAGCTATCGTTTATAACTGTCGTTTATCCGGTTGCGACAAGCCTGACATTCAAATTTCATATAACGGCATTAAATTTTGATCGTTATCCTGCAAAATTTGGATATATTGAAATAACATGGAGTTGTACTGAACACATTTGTTAAGTGATTAATGATGACAAAAAACCGATGAATATATTGTTTCGATATTACGAATTATTGTGTGAAATATCGTATTTATTGCACGAAGCTTTCCGTGAAGCGTATATGATGAAATGGAAATAAATGAAAAATATTGTATCACATTAAAAGTTATTTAAAAATTGATACATTGCTTTATACCACATCGCTAAATTTGTCTGATTCAAGGTAATAACGAGTATTAAATCATTATCATTGGACGATTTTACATAATTATTCTGAAAATACATAATTTTAATAAACTTGGAATAATTTCCATAAATGGTTTCTAGATATTTATTTGACACTTCTCGGCGCCGTAACGAATATTATGCGGTGATATTATATTACATTTCGCGGCAAGGGATCAACGGTATTCATATGACGGAATTATATTATCATTTAATGCGATTATTTATACAACATGTACTATGTGTACACCTCTCTTCATTAATTGGTAATTTTCATTAATTGATAATCCTTTAATCTGCTAAATAAATAATTTTATTCAAAAATTATTCTTATGGTGGAAATTTTGGATTAAAAATTTGAAGATCAAATCTATTTCAGTTAATCTAATTTTGATGCAAATTCGCTATTTAACTTTCACATGCCGATTTGCAAATATTCGAAATTAATCGATGCAAAATATTAACTAATTAATGCCATATCGCGCTATCAAAAGCGCATACGCAATCAAATAGATCATTCGCGTTTCTGCGACGCACCCTTTCACGTGTACGTTGTTTTCGTCAAAGTGCTGGCTTCAAAAACGGCGACGCATTACCACAAATCCCTGGTATAGGCAATCCCGGCGCGAAAGGGGTAGTTTTATCGCGGACGTGTGAGCAGTTTAACATCGCGCTCGGTCAACGTGATTTGTCCAGGGCTGATGCTAGTCTACGGACACCATTCGAATTAATCCGCGGTAAAAAATAATTTTTTTTTAAATAAAGCTTTTATTATATAAAAAAATTCCAGTTGTCAATTTACATAGCGTAATTTTTAAAGCAAAAGGATACACTACAGTAACTCGTTTTTTTATTACGATTATTACGATGCGATAAATTGGACAATGCATTTCCAAGGCATTGTTTTGCTTTTCAAATTTACGCGTCTTTACATTTAAAATTTGTAGAAAAGTAGAGAAAAAAGTAGTAATATGAACTTCACTTAAAATTCGTTATACTCAACATCAGCTCTTGTAAAAGATTTTTAAACTGTTCTTAAGATATTGATATTAATGTTGTAAAACAATTGCCATGACTAACGATTTTTTTGATAATTGATGTTTATCTATTACGTTGTTCAGAAAATTCTCTCGATAGAGCAATATTTTAGCTTTAAGAATCTGTTTTTTTAATTGCGGATTTTTATCGGAGTTATGAATAATCAAAGAATGCTCCTTTTTATTTAACTCGTGAATAATTTAAAAACAAAAAATTGTAGAAACATTAAAAAAAAGATTTTATAGGGAAAACTTCCAATTTTCATGATAGATAATTGAAACTCTTCACACATTTTTTTTTATCACGTGACAGATTCATAAAGTGAGAAGAAAAATTTCCCTTTTTTTACTTGTAGTTTTTATCTGTAAAAATTAACAATCAAATTAACAATAAAAATTATATTAACTCAAAAATTATATTAACCTTTTAAAAGTAAAAATTTCAAGCTTTACTTTTTTTAAATTTAAATTTTGTTTATTTTTAACGAAGATATTGTATTTATAATTTTAAGTTAATAAAATATCGCAGAACTTTCTGAACAACTTAATATGACGAGGTATGTGTACATAAAAAAAATTTTTATATGAGTTTTAATATCAAGTTTAATGTGGTTTAAAGTTCGTAAGGAAAGAGAGAAGAGGAGAGAGAGAGAGAGAGAGAGAAAGAGAGAGAGAGAGAGAGAGAGAGAGAGAGAGAGAGAGAGAGAGAGTAGTATATATATAATTAATTAATTATTATTATTCTTACTTAGTTAGTAAGTAAGTAAGTATAATATATTAGTTGTACTATATATATAAATTAAATTAATTAAGTTAA
>NW_012130081.1:212391-229822 GCF_000143395.1 Atta cephalotes | reverse complement strand
ACGTTACGTTACGTTACGTTACGTACGACGTACGTACGTACGTAGTACGTATAGTAGTTAGTATAGTAGTAGTAGTAGTAGTAGTAGTAGTAGAGTAGAGAGAGAGAGAGAGAGAGAGAGAGAGAGTAACGAGTTTATAAATTAATTCTTAAAAATGTTATTCTTTCATTTTGAGTAGAAAAGTTTGAATAACTATATTTGACGCTATGACATAATTAAATGTAAATTTGATCAATGTTTCTATATTGATTTGCCTAACAAATGAATAATATGGGCCTCATTTTAAAAACATTGCAAAGCGTTATTTCATTATAAATCTTTATGATTATCATTTTAAAATAATTTTATAAAGTCCCTAGAAGTATCTATGAAGCGGGGAAAAAATATTCGTGACATTCATAAGAATAGAATCAATGTAAAAGTATTGCTAGGAGAATGCATTCATGAGAGGAAACTTCTCAATTTATAATATTTCAATGTATTCAAAATTTTCTATTTCAAACTATTTGGACTTTATGAAGTTCAAATAGACTTGAAAAAACCGGAAAAAATATATGGAAAGCCCATTCTATCTATTATTTAAATAATTATTATAAGATTTCTCTCATTTAAACAATTTTTCTGATTTTGTAAGCTATTATTTCAAGTACATTTTTATTAAAATTAAATCAATAAATTATTGTTTGCATAACATTGATTTGTCACTTGTATGAACGTATCTAACAAAATAAAAATTATACAAAAAAAGAAACAGAATAGGGACTCATATTACTTTTCCTTTACAGAATTTTGTTAAAGTAAACTAGGGGCGAAAATTAATAAGAACTAAAATATTTTTCTCATTTTTATCAAAAATATTATAAAATATTAACATTTTTTTAGATTAAAAAATATTATAAGAAAAAGAAGAATATTGGTTTCAAGCAGATAGAATTAAAGTTACAATATTTAATAATTAATTCAGTATTGAATAAGTTGACTTAAAAGCATACTAATAAGGATATATTTTTCTGCCAAATGTACTCGCAAGAATAAGAATGTGGAAAAGTGTAGGATCGACTCTGATTTACCTGCTCATAGAGCAACTGTTTCACACGTGTGTAATACACGCGTGTGCTTGCATCGACATCGTCGCCACTGGAATGAATGACGTTAAATTTAACGCTGCCAATTTATCGAGGTGCATACCCTCGCTCTTGTTGCATATGCGCGCGGACGCATACTCAAGCTTAATTCACATTTACGCTTATACGATGACGGTTTTACGGTCGCCGTAATATCACGGCATGACATGGTAAAATTTTGATTAAAGGAAAGCTCGATGTCACGACAATACGGAGACCGTAATCATGAATTTGAACAACATAATACATATATCATATATTGTTTTCGTTGTTTTATAATTTATCATGATATATGTAATAAAATATATTACACAACATATGTTTACTTAGTGAAAAATGTAAAAAAAGCCCATTAGAGTTTATATCAGCTGTTTGGATGCACAGAAAATTCTTTATTTTCGTGTGAATGTAACAAAACAAATAAAATATACCCTTCAATGCGAGTCCTTAACAATATAAAATATAAATCGAAATTACATAAATAATGTAAATTCCAAGTTGATGATTCTTGACAATTTAGGTCGTTCTTCTTTATCCAAATACTAAATTAGCTAAGTAATGCTAAGTAGCTCAATGATTATCAGAAATATTAACTTATACAAAAATAATATAAAAACTTACATAAAGTAAAACCGAAGTTATATACATTGCGTCACTAAGTAGAATCACATCACTCATTATCAGATTATCAGATTTGCTGTGTAGTCATTCAAAAGAAATACGAAAACGAAAAATTAGAGAATTATTAAAATCATTTGTCTGAATTTTATACCAACTTACATATAAGCGTGTTCTCGCGACTCAATGTAAAGGTTTTGTGGTGTCGACAGTCAGAGATACAATGAGAATCAAAATAATAAAGTCATATATGTTTACTTACTCTATTGCCTAATATATAATGAACGTTGTATAAAATATTATTTTATTAGAATGACTTTTTGTTGAGGAAATTCAAAAATTCCTTTTCTGCAAAATATATATTTTGCGATATCGCTGGCATAGATAAATCCTCAAATAGTTCAAACATTCATACGAATAGTACGAAGTCTGATTACAGTTTTCGTATAGGTATATTTGACGGTATACATTCGACATGCTGCATAATATATGGAGTGTGGCATGACGCCGTCGTAATTGATTGTAGTGCTACGCGGTTTAGCATCCGCTGGCCGGAAGTGTTCGCAATTACTACAATGGAATCGCGCAAAGTTAATGACAAAATATTCATTTCCGGAATGGTAATTCGTGGCCAGTCGCACGGCGGGAATCCATTTTCGGCGAGGCCCCCGCGAGCGGAAACCACTTCAAAAATCTGCCCGGACGTGGGCGCACGTGCGCATCAATTCAGAATTTTGATCGTGCTCAGTTGCGGCACGGTAATCGTCCTTTATCTCGTCGTGATTTTAACACAACGGCTATAAATCTATAGTGAACGTGGAACTATTTTATCAGAATATACGTACGCGCGTGTATTCATGTATAGACCTTAATAAATCGTTTATATAACAGGATATTTTATACTTATTTTACTTGCGGACGTGGTAAAATATACGACTATATTTTTATGCTGCATTCATCGAATGACGATTGTGAAGAATCCCGCATTATCGCGTGAAAGAACTTGCATTTCTTCTCGTTTAGTTTGGCTTCATTTATACAGTTTTCTTTATACCAACGAGCGAGTCTCTTTTTTCTGACAGCGAGAAATGATATTTTCTAATATTTCTCTTGAGCGTAAGTCGCCATCCGTTTCGTAAACTTTTGTGTCGCTCTCGACATATTCTAAGTAAATTTCATGAAAATAATTCATTAAACGGGGCGACGGGTGAAAATTGCTTCTCTAGATTAAAAAAAAAAAATCCGCACGACCAGACGCGGATTTAACCGGAGCTGCGTTTAATTGTTAATTACTCGTTACTTTTAGTCCGTCGAAACTTTCCCAGCGAACTCGTGTATACGACCGATGTGCCGCGCTTAACACAGAATTTCAGGTGTAATCGACGTCAGTGAAGCCTTGCGCGAGATACCGCAACGAAAATCGGGAAAATCGAGTTGTAATAAATCGCGTGGGGCTTCACCGCACGAGCAAACACTAAAGAGGACGTGCTTGGTCAGGTGTATATTGCCGGAAGCGAAAATATTTTTTCCCTGTTGCTCTCTCGACTTTAAAGCATCACGCGACCATGTGTGACGAAACCGAAACGAGGATCTAGTTTAAAATTTAAGCTCGGCTTGAATTTCAAGCCGACCAATTAGCGGCGCCGAATTGGCGCTAATACCGGGATTAATGCACTGATCAATTTTCGCGCGACAGCTGTGAAAGCGGAACGAGCACTACTACGGGAATACGAAACAACCGTATTCCCGTAACATATGCACGTAATGTTGATTTTCGATATTGCAAATGAGCCTCTTTCAATGTTATCGATAGGAATGAAAAGGCATATGCGTGTGTAGCGTATTTCTCGATGCTCATAATAGCATCAGAATAAACAAAAGTCCAGCAAATTAGCGCATCGGTAGCGAGGATAAACTGTGAAGAGCTATAAATAAGCTCTTTAGGAAAACGATTTTAATGAATCAAACTACATTATCGTAAAAATATTACGATCTGTTATAGCGTACGACAAAATTATACGATGTTCCTTCTCGTCATATTTAATAATAAAAATTCTGTATTGTCTCGAATGATTATCATCTGTTAAAACTCGAGAATTAAAAAATCACATTTAATATTAAACCCAATATTAAATAAAAGCTGCTGCTGCAGAATCATAATATTACTCTTTTTCTTTAAAAATGATACAACTCCAAAAAATATAATTTATTATCATGAATAAGTTAGGTAAACATTATCCTAATTATCAAAAATATTATAAACGTAATTTCATTAAAAATTGTCAAAATGTCAATCGTCATAACTCAGAAAAGATTTTTTAAAGATAAAACGAAAAATTGACACTTAATAATACATCGAGAAAAAAAGTCAAAATATTCACAAGTAAATCTTACATGTGACATTTTCTCCGATATTTATTGATTATAAAAAAGTTCGACTGTGATAGATGAAATATACATTTCTGTGAAATATATCTCATCAATTATAAAAAAAATAAGATTGACGGTTTATTTGTCAGAAATTTCATTTCGTCGTATTTAAATAAGAATTTATTTCAGTGGAAATAAATATTATATTTTATAAGTAAATTTTTAAATATCTTCTTCTCATAGTATAGATAAAAATATATTCTTTATTTTGCTGATATTATTTGATCAGTCAATAACTTTCTGTCAAATTAAAAAAAAATATTCCCCTCTTCTGCGAAACATAAATTTTTAGTTGTGTCACTTTTGAAGTAACGGAGCGATATAGGAATATATAATGTATCTTTAATTTAGGAAAGATTTCTTCTTATTATTAAATAATTTCTTCCCGATGTGCGCTTCATTAAAAATTTTTGAACTGCGCTCGTTTCTCCCTAATGGATGGAGTGTTATGAGTTTCGCTTGTTGATGCAGGATTTCATCAATTGAAAAGTCGTTAGGACGAAAACGGGAAAGACGTAATACAATTCCTCCAGCTCCACGGTATCTTTCGGCGGGGAAAGAGACGCAACTATTTCGATTCACATTAATCAAGATTCGGAAGGCCCGTTCTCGCATGCAGCTTCGCAGACGCATGCCGTTCGCGCACGTGAGCATAACGCCGACTGGAAACTTCGGTGCCAACTATTCATTCGACTACGGATTAAAGAGGGGTAGTGGAGAGCAGGGGGAGTTTTCGCGGAGGCGTTTAAACTTACGTCGGAATCCTTCGCGTTACCTCCGTCGGCGCTCATAAATCAGACAACTTTACAGAACGCCCTTAGCCGACGACATCGTCGCTTTCGTTGGGTACACAGGCTCTCACGAAGGACTAGAGTGTTACGAGCCGACTTTGCAGTTTTCAAGTTTCGCTAATAAGACGAGGGTAGAAAAGACCTCCTCTTTACATTCACTATTGGCTCTTTACGCCTACATTTTCCCATCAAATTTATCATCTCGTCTAGATGACTCAATATGATGAGAATATACATATATTCGCTGAATTAAGTCAATTAACTATTCTTTTTGTATTTCAAAGAGATTATTTTTAATCATCGTTGTTATAATGTCTCATATCAGGATTTATATTGCGCGAGCTTTTGATGGACGTTCGCGTAACAATGAGAGGATAATTTCTGTTCTTTTAGAATATGTAACGTTTTTATCTTATTTTTATTTTAGCAAGAGGTTTTCATTCCGCGATGGTGATATTCTGGGTCACAACAGAAACAATTGATGATTGTATTGAAATGCGATTCTAGCTCATTACTATGAACGTTTATTCGCTCGAAAAGATCCGATTATTTAGTATAGTTATAGAGGGGAAGATATTCGAGAGTGCGAACAAAGTCGATATGCCAAAGCCGGAAAAAGAAAGTTCGATATATAGGGCAACCGATATTCATATACCGTAATTGCGAATAAAATGGCGAATGTTGTTCGAGTTCGACGTTAGGATTGGCAGTGAGCTGTGGTTTAATACAAGAGTTATTTCAAGCCAGCCAACAGCTTTCGATTGCGATTCGCGCGGTGTTGGCTAAATAAAAGTTTCACGTTTGTATTGTTGGCTAAAAGCTGTCGTAGTTTTGTATCTCATCTACAATTCTGTTTACCTTTCTTCTCTTGATTTCGCTTGACCTGTCAAGCGATAACCGAATGGTCCGTGCAACGTTCCTTGTGTTGGAGATATAATGGAAAATCCATCAAACTCTGAAATTTGGTATCAGAGACATTTGGTTGATTGGTATTTCCGATGCACATATAATATCGAACTATACAGCACAACTGTGTAGCATATTTATGATAAAAAGAAGAATTAAAGAGCTCCTGTAATGTTCCCACAATGTTGTGCAGAAATATCATATTGTTCATTCGAATAAATTTTTATCTTTAATTACTGCAATTCTTTTAGAATCTACCTCAGTATCCAATATAATCGCGTGCACTCATGTAATAATAATGTCGTTTATTTGTGCCTTTTCTCTCTCTCTCGATGCAAAAGAATGAAGCAAATAATTCAATAATGGCTCTATTGTTCACATTTTTGTATTAAATACCGATATTTTTTGTACAAAATAGGACATTTTTAACATTTAATATTACATGAATAATATTCAACAATGTTTCCAACAGACCATTATTTGCATTGTATAATAGATTCCAGGATTCTCTTTTAATAATAAAAATCAAATACAATCAAGTAATTAAGATCGTTATATTTATTAATGTCGTAAATATTGTTATATTAATGTCGTAAATATATCAGATGCAGGCACTGTTAAGAGAACACGCACATCCGGAGATCAAGTAATTTGGGGATACAATATAGGAAACGGGTAGGATTAACAGCCCAGCTGCGAATGGATCATCCCCAAAGCAGGTATAATTCAAGCATTCTCGTCCAAGAGTAACTGAGTGTGTATATACTCAAGGTATTAGCTTCCGAGCCGAGTATTGACTTGATATCGCTGCACATACGTTCGCCAATGGGCGGCAGTAGAATCAATTTTCTGTTGCAAACCAATAGACTGTATAGCGCGCGATGCATGCATTGTTATTACGGTTGAATTATTGATGCTTAAGTAACACAGGTATCATTAGCTCGCACCATGTGGCAATAGTGGACGTTTGTCATCCCGACTACTTTCAAAGTCGTACTGAAGCCGGCATTCCCATATTTCATAATAGTTATTTCTAATATCTCCTACGCGCGCGCGTGTGTGCGATATAGGAAGTTGAAGCGCGCTGCTTGTCAAAGTGGAAACAGACGAGTATAGGAATAGCCGAATGTCACAGATATTTCATTTCGCGGAATTCGAACTGCACCGTATGGTAACGATACTGACGTCGGAACTTCGGAAGGCCTGATAAGAGATAATGTCATTGTAAGAGACAAGTCTCGACGAATTTTAATCGATTACGATTTATCGAAATAATAAAAACTTCGCGCTCAAGCCCTCGCGAAAATCGATCATATTTCCATTTTCAATCTCGATCTGCACGCGTCGCGCAGAAAAATGTACTCCATGGCAGCGCCGATGAATAGCCGATCGCAAATAAAGGAAAATAACGGAGGTAAATAAAAAAAGAATACCCGGCGACAATTCGCCCGCGACGGAGAGTGGGAATGGATCGCGGAACAGCGCGCGCGGGGCCAATATTGTTTCGCCGTCGAGGAATTTTAACGCACCGCAGAACCCGCATTAACGTTGACATGGATTTCGCCGGGCGGGTTGCTCTCTTTGTAACGCAATGTAACGGGGAACGTGCGCGCTTGTTTTCCCCCCCCCCGTCTCCCCATGCCCATTCTCCCATTCGGTTTTCCCCCGTATTTCCACCCCGGCGCGGGCGCGGCATCATCGTTCCGTAGCTGCCTGCTCTTTGTTGAGTTTGTGCCTGGATATTCAACGTGATGCGCGACAGGCGCTATCGCATATCGTTCCCTCTTTCTTCCTCTCTCATCTTCCGAAATGACGCTCGGCAATGCCGAAACGTCGAGTCCGGCGAGAAGCACACTATCCGCGTATTTCGTAAAAAACATGTATCATTTTTTAACCGTTTGTACATTGGTGTCGCTTCAACATTTCGATATAATTTATAATACTTTTGACCTGTTAAATCACGAAACTTAAAAATCGTGCATCTTGAAATGGAAATGCGCAAAATCCGCCGCATGAAAAACTGGCTGCATGAAAATGCAAAATATCATGCTGATGTAAAAGGACGATATACCCAGTAAAGGAAGAATTGTGACAAAAGAGTTTGGCGGGCTTGAGACCAGAGAGAAAGAATGACCGAGTTTGTCACTACGAGTAATTTGTGGCAAAGTGTCTAAGATAAATCGTAGGTGAAGAAGACAAGTGTGAACGTAGAACTCTCCATGGCTGAATCGAGAAACAAAACTGCAAATTCGCAATATCTTTAAGCTGTAAACTATAAAGTAATCGTATCGATTTTATAACATAGCCCTAAACTAAAGCTGGAGTATGTAATATTACGAATTACAAACAATTTTAATGTTACTGATAATCTTAAATGATAATCTTATGATAATCTTAAAATGTCTCAAGATGTTAATATCTCTCAGAGGTTCATGACATCTTAAGAATGTATAACAATCTTAAATATAAGAATCAACTATGAATATCGTATTATTAAATGTGGAAATAAAGATTGAACTGTATTTGCTTTTTGAGTTTAGGCTATATAAATTCAAATCATCTTTAGTAAAATTATAAATGCATACTTTTAATGTTTCAACCTTTTAACATTTTTTATGTTTATTATTGATTCTTATAGATTTAGGTATAAAGATAACATCAGTATATCAGATATGAAAGTATCATATATAACTATAACCGAAGAAGTGAATATCCTTTATTATACAACAAACGGCATATATATATAATATATTTTGCTGATCGAATAAAAAAAAATTGATCTGCGCAAAATACATGCTCATTTGGTTCATTATGATTTGATTCGATCGTTAACGAAAAATCGTTAACGTTTGCATCGAATTCGAATAAAGGAAGTAAAATAAAATCAGAAAGACAATTGAATTATGTATAATAGTACATGATTTTGCGTCAGTTGGAAAACGAAGTTAAAAATTATGTCTTGTAGCGAGGATATTTTCATTGCAACTGAGCACTGATGCATTTTTTATTACTACCTAGAGGAACCTTTCGCGATCAATAATTGAGAAAACGTACAAAACTGTGGCGAATGTGCGATTCGCAATATCATATCTTTAATCTAATAATATCTATTACATCGACATGTTAGTTTTAAATAACTGCGTAATGCTCTGCGAAGAACAAATAGGTCATTTCGAATAATGCTCTAAATAATCGATAACCAAGGAAATTGACGTGTAGCGTACGAATTTGGCCAACTTTAGTTTCAAATTTGAGATAACTTTACTCGTATATTATGTACATACACTAACTCCTATAATTTCATCATTTATTATCTTACAACTTTGTTTTGTGCAGAGTTCACATGGTAGAGACAATAAAATACTCTTACGTAACCTAAAAATGACATTTGTGTGCAATGAGAAACTTAATCGAATATACCGTGCACAGCAAACGACCAAATTCCACTCGCATACCCGCTAGAAACGCACGTATACATCCATATACCAAGCGCACAGAATTTAGCACCTGATGGTCTACCTGAGCGGCATCCAATGTCGCCTCTGTGCAGGATGAAAGGCACGTCAGAAGAATAAAAAGGGGGAGGATATAACTGGGGTAACTCGCGCAGTGATGCTAGCTTTCGCTATAAAACCGCCGTTATTCCCATATAAGCCGCGTGCGCGATGAGTTTCTGGCACGGATCGATGAATAAAAATCACCCCCGGGTTTTCGCGCGCACGTGCTGCTAGGACGATAGCGGGCGACACGCGTGCGGAATATGGGTACCCATAAAGTGCCGTTGCACGAGTAAGACCTCCGTGCGATACGTGTTCTCGCGTGATAAGTGTGTCGGCCCGGATATGATTTACTGGTTGTCGTTGTTTGTGAAAAAGGAGTAGCGGCCGCGTACAGAAACGATAAATGCGCCGTTTGCAAAACACGCGCCGGCTTCAAGCAGATGCGCAGCATGTCAAACGCGGTTAGATCGGTCGGTTTCGCAACAGTCACGATCAAGCAGCCATTTGTTACAATGAAGTTTCGTGTCGCGGGAACACGATCCTAATAAATCGTCACTGTATGCTCCATACGTCCTTATGAGCTATCGTTATAAACGGCGCGGTACTTTCGACGCAGAAGCTGGCGCTGGTGCGCGCGCGAATTTTTCAGATGCATAATCCGCAAATCCTTTTCTTTTATAGATATCCCTTTACTTACAATGGGGAACTTACGTTCCAAGACTTCAGTAAATCTAATTGATCGTAAGTCGAATAGTAATCATATCGTTCTCTTTTATTTCAAAAACTATATAACTCAAAATATGTATGTGATTTTTGAATTTGTTACCATGAATGAGATAAAAATTACTTTATCGATCATGAATAGTAAACAACTTCACAGTTTGCCTGTCAAATAGTCCTTGTGTCATTCTTATAAAAAAGAGGATCTTCTATAGAGAATTACGTTTAGAATTAAGTCAATTTTAATGAGCAAAATTAGAAAAATTAAGTGTTTTATTTAACATTAGTCACTGTAGCTTATTAAGGTAAATATTAACTGCTGGTGATATTTCGAGTTACTTGTCACTTGTCAGAGAAATGGCCGTCGATTAGATGTCGATATCGATTCGATATTGCTGTTTAATAATTGATACTGCCGTTCGAAATCATCGTATTGATATCGATTCGATATTAATTCTATGAATTATTTCTCTTGGGTTTTGATGAATTATTCTGCATTTATTTTAATCCTGTAGAATATTATATATAAAATTATTACAACTTTAAAGGAGTGGTCTTTTAAGAGTTACGAAACGGAAATGAGGCGAAAATGACAATTGATCATATTTCTAAAAGTACATTCTTTTTATCGATATTATTTATTATTAATCAATAATTTTCCATTAAATTGAAAAATAATTTTTCTTTTCTTTTAAAGAATCTAATTTTTTTAGTTGTGTTACTTTTAAAGTAAAATGACCTAGTCATTCTGAACATAAATAATTATAAAATTATATGGAAAAAAAGTTAATACCCATTTCCATCAATATAGATTAATTTTAATCTTGATTCAACTTGTTCTTCATCTTTTTCTAATTTTTAATACCGTCAGTCATAAGTTTGAAAATTTTAAGTCAAAATATTAGTAAGTAGAGAAATATTTGTATTTTTATTTGAAATTTGTATATATTAAGTGAGACTAATATAAAATGATATAAAGATGGAGCTTTAGTGTTTAAATAATTAAATATTGAATTCATATATTATTTATCTAATCCTGCAAAGTATGCGTCAAATTTTCAGTCTTGAAACACAATTCTAACAGAGTTAGAAGTAGTATATCATAAATTAAATTGACAAGCAATAAAAATATTAAGTTATAGAATTATCATTTTATCAGGAATTGTACGTTACATTCATTTTTCTTACGGCAATGTACAACAATGTGAAGAAGCGTGACGGCAACAATAGGTCGAAGAATAAGCCAGAGAAGCGGTAGAAAAACGGATAAAGTATCTGTTTTATTATTCCTCTTTGAGACGTAAAGCTGTCCACTTAGGAGCAATAAGCAAGAAATCCCGACGCGGATGAAGAAGAGGAAATGTTCGACTTATAACCAACAGCGAGAGAATCCTCCTTTCTCTCCGTCTATTTTTTTGCTCAAGCGCCTCCAGTTTCCCCGCACTTGTTTCGATCCTTCCATCGTTTCTTCGTTCCTTTAGTGGCAGCTCGTTAACTATCACCAGTTGGTTGCTATTTTCCAGCCATCATCGACGATACTATCTCTTCCTCTTTTACGTAGTCTCAGCAAGAAGCCCGCCACTACTTCACTAGAGTACGAAAGAAACATCGTAAACGAAGTGTCGTAAACGCAATCGGAAGAAACGATTGTAGATATTTTATGTGCTCGCCGAATGACTATTCTATGTTATAATATAACAAAAGCAAGAAAAAAATGATTACATAATTAATTAAGAAGGAGAAAATCGATTTTAATAAAATTAATTTAGAAGTCATTTAATAGCAATTCGTAGCTTTCATCACAATTAAACAAACGTAACATCTAATTTGACGATAATAATCTATATGTAAATTACATTCCTAAATTAATTTGCTCATATAATATTTGCGTTATGTTGGTCTGAAAATTTCACATTCGAAGGGATTAATATGATTGCCACAATCATTCTATAATGTACATACTCGCCCTTTGACATAGGGACAATGGAAGCTTCATTGATCACGCCGGAAATAATCGCACGGATGAATTTGAGAGAAAATGGTAAACCGCGTAACTACACGCCGCAGCTACGACGAATTGCTATTTCAATACTGGCTCGATTACTCTTCTGGATCGAGCTGCTGGAATTCGATTCTTCGGCGCGTAGTGGTGTACCGCGGCTGTGTATACCGCCCGTAACATTATTGGGTATGCGGCCGTGGTCGTATGTCTTTTTGCGGCGTACCTCCGTGCGCCGACAATAAAAAGCAACCGGAAGACGTGGATGGAGTGTAGAAAGGACGAACGACAATGCATCCAGCGGCGGCGACGACGGTGGCAGCCGGCGCTTCATCTCGTCTTTCTCCGACACACGACCGAAGTCATAGAAACTTTTTTCTTGCCACTAGCAACATGGAAGTGATCGAAGCAACAGTAGTCGAAACTTACTTATTTCCTGCAGGCTGCAAGAGCTCCGTAAATAGTTCGTTCTAGCGTCGAGGGAGCAGACTTCTTTTCCTTCATGAGCGATAAACAAAGTGTCGGTACGAGATAAGTATCTGATATATTGGGACTGTGCGAGTAAATAAATTAAACGAAAGCTATTTTCTAAGAGTTACACGATGGATGAATGATTTCGCTCATTATGAATGAAAAAGGGTGGTTTTTATTTTTAATATTCAAGGAAACAAATTCCTATTTCTAAATATTAGTTTTTATCATCAATTCTTCCGATAATTACATTATTGTGTATAAACTCCTGTATTTTTCTTTACTATTATTATAAAATTAATTTAATTTTATAACAATAGAAATAACTGAATTATATAAACGAATTTTTTACAAATTAAATTATGCAACTTTTCAATAGAAGAACTGAAACAAATACGAACAATAGTAGTCATATAAAGATAGCATCATAAATTTATTTTACTCTTCAATGCGATATTTATGATGTTATCATTCATTCCCTTCTTTTGTTCCAAAATTGTGGTTGATATGATAAAATATTTATTCCAGTTTACTAACATATCACCGATATATAATCAAACATCAGTAAATCATGCAAGAACTTTCTCGATAATGAAATGAATGATGCTCGTTCATGTTCAATGCATCACGTGTTTCATTAGTCGGAGTTATCGGTCGATGAAGTGTCGTGCGATTTTGGTATCCAAAACCGGATGACCTTATCGTGGTATCTCAAGTGAGGCAGGGGTTTTGTCGATGCTCATACGGAAGTTACGTACGATATCGGCGCGGAACCACCCGCGCTCGTCCAGCTCGTGTCGCCGCGTTTGGGGGTTTTATCTTGGCGAAGGGACGCTGGACGCCCCGGCGATAAATACCCGTTTGATATAATGGATGGTGTATGTATTCAGCTGCAATGTAACGGTGGAACAAATCCTATTCGTTTCACGAACAGTTCCGTCGCGGTTACTGTACATGCATAACATCGATTGCAAATCTGTATCGCCGAAATTGATATTAGCGATAAATTTATACTCTTTATGACGACACGCCGATATCTATACATACGTAACACACACCGTATTTGCGTGCGCTCTTTGACTTATTTATTTTTCTATTCAAAAATGGAATTTTAGTACAACAGTTGATACAATTCGAATGATAATCACCTGTAATATCAAGATTATTACAACTGTTAATTGTAACTATTTTTACAACCTAAATGAAATAAAATGGGAAATTTGGCTCACATTCTTTACTTCTTTTTAATTTTTGAAACTATTATTATGCATTATTTATTATTATATTATATTTGTCATTTATTTTTATGTAACGGATTTGTATTTTTACCTGAAATGCATTAACATAAATGCATTAACATTGTTTGAATAGTACTAGAATATATATTTATTTGACACAAATGTACATTCATCTATTATTATTCAAACAAATATTTATTAAAATTTAGTACATTTTTCCCATTGTCAGTGTCATGTGCGTTGAATTCAAATCTCAAATGGCTTTCTAATAAAGATTTAATATTAATTTATAATTTAAGAATTTGCTCGCGTCTCTTCATTTGCGATTTATTTTTGTATTTCATAGATATTTTATTACCACGATCATGAGTATGTCTTTCATTAATAGCATTCCGGAGTGCGCTGGTATTGAGCTGGTAAACTCGCGACTTCAATCGTTCACCAGCCACCTCTTCGGCGAAATCCTTGCGAAATCATGCAGTAAGTGATCTCCTGATCCAGCCGTCGCGCACTAGACTCATAATTCTCCCGACACGATTTGGCCGGCTTCCATGGAAACACCGCTGTGGTGGAGTCCGAAGGATTGCGTGTACCACCGGGGTGATATGGGGTGCATCATGGGGTACGGCAATGTTATGCCTTGACTAGATGACGCGCTTATGATTCCTCTCCGCCCCTAGGTGCGATATTATGCGTACTATAATAACCAGCTTTACGTTACAAATAGCAATGTAATCGTAATACGACTTCCTCGATCGCTCGTTTAAAGCTGAATCAAAGTCTATTATGGATGTTAACGGTGATTCGATTACCGCACACAAATGATATGCAGACATTAATTGAAATTAGTTGGTTGCTAGACTTAGAGATGACGGACAATTAATTGACGCTAATCAATTTTGAATTTTAAAATAGACTGTTACAAATAACGTTTCTATTTTAATTACTGTTATTATCATTATTATCATCATCATCATTATTATTGTTATTATTACTATAATTATTACGCTTTATTATTCATTTAGCTGCATTATTAATATTGTTAATAAAATGATTTGAAATAACATTACAATGTTTTTTGTCATTTTTCTTATTAATTTGCTTATTCTTGCTAAATTAATAAATTTAAAGTCTAGTACTTTGTATATCAATCTTGGGGTGTACTTAAAACTGCAACAGATTTGAGCATAAATGCGAACGATAAAACTATAAGTCACTGGAACGTGGGGTGGGAATTACGGAACTCCGTGCAAAAGGGGTGTAATGCAAGTCTGGTAACACCTAGCCATGTTATATCTCGGCTAGACATGGCGGCTTATGATTTTGGCCAGAGACATCGTGCGTCATGCGGTAACCACCCTCGTCCTACTGCAGATTGCATCACGACCACGATATTTCCATTCATCTGATTGCATGACGTCGGTGGAAAATATCGCGGACTAATAACGCTATGCATGGTTGGCATATATTTGCAATGAAATACGTGCCGTGCAGTGCCGTAACAAATACATCCACAATCGACAGACAAACAAATACGCTTTGCACTGCAAGGTAAATACTTAATGTAAATGGCAGAATTACAGCGCTTACTGGTCGAATGTGGCGACGATAATTACATCGATAAAGCGTATTCTACGAATTGTGAACATGTTTGGTCTTTTCACATTGTCAACTATTATTCTCGATAACAGAAAAAAATGTTCGATCAATATCTTGATAATTATTTTATTTTTTCATACTCTTTTCCATACTCTTTCTATATTACACAGAAAGAACGGTTTTGCCGTTCTTCTAAATATTTAACTAGATACAGATCTGAAAATTTATGTTTAATCCATTAAAATAATTATGTAGGAGCTCAAACTAGTTGCTAGAATATTAAAATTTTATCATCAACATTAAATGTTCTACATAATTATTATATTTTAATAATCCAATGAAATTATTTTTAGATCTATATCTAACTAATTTTTTAGCTAAACCGTTCCTTCCGTGTATATTTATTCTGTGAAGCACAATGACAGACTATAAGTAAATGATTTCAGTTTTCCTCTATAATCTCCTAACTTCTCACTCTATATTTATTTTATTTTGGCCTTCAGTTACTCTACAATAGAAGTATATAACAGTAAGTAGAAATGACTGACAATGAGTTATAGACATTCTATTATGGAACAGCTTTGTATAAGCAAACACAGCCGATGAACGAGGGTGGTGAACGTCACGTAACCTTGTTTAGCGACGTGAAGGTCTGTTTATCCTGAAGAGAGAAGTATAGCAATTGTGCACGTCGACAACACGATGCGAATGTTGTCTGATGGGCTAGACGAAGCTATGATTTCGATTCCGACTAGTTACATCCTGCGAGATGTAACAGCCATTCCCTCGGCGTGTCGTTAAATTCATTGCTGCGTCAAGCGAATTGCGAATTATGACTTTTCAATCGCACCGCTATCCAATATATCGATACGAGTTATCTCGCATTAATAATTCGTGACGTTGCTCGGTACTAGCCGAATTAATTGTGTCCGAAGGCAATACGCTTAATGATTCTCATTATTAAAGTCTGTCGATATCCGTTTACTGGAACATGAGTATATAGCAATAATTTTTAGATAAAAAATTAATAAGTATGGACTGAAATTGTCATTATCCAGAATTGCTGATCTTTTAGGAAATATATTCATTCTTTCGATCTTCCCAAATTAAATGCACAATCGAAGCACCGATTAATATCGATGTCAGCTAACAAATTTATTGATTTTGATTTTAATTACATGCATATCTCTAGAAATGAGATGCTAACGAATTAATTAAATTTTAGGTTGATAACCTATGCTTCGATTGTGCGTAACTAAGTGAATTGTATTGTAAGTATTACATGCAATATGGTGAAATTAATTTCCGCGATGTACAGAACTAACTTTATTCGTTTGTTAAAACACTTAATAATTAATTTTTAAATATTTGGAATAATGCATATCCGTATCATGAGATTTAATGCCAATAATTCTGATCTTGTATAATTTGGTGCAATATATTTCAAACATTCTCTATCATATCGTCGCTGTATTTCGTTATAGAAATAAGAAACACTATTTTTCAGGAAGGATAACGTAAAAAGATCTCGCTTGTGTTCAGTTCCGACGGCGATAGTAATAATCAATATTTTATTCCTGTTAAGACGTTATTCCTGTACGGGATTCCTGTATTGATTTCATCGGTATTTCTTTCCGGTTTATGTCAGATTGTAAAATATTACGTTTCAATTTGTGAGACTAAAATCGAAAATCGTGAATCGTGACGAATTATGTTACAAATACTTACTAATATCAAACTAATATATCAAATTAATATATCTTCGATATATCTTCGATAGATATTTAATGGCAATAAAAATTATTTAATAATCTAATTATTTATACGAATTTATATTTTCTTTAGCTATCAATTTACTATTTTACAATTTAATATGATCCAAAATAATTACAGAGAGAGAGAGAGAGAGAGAGAGAGAGAGAGAGAGAGAGAGAGAGAGAGAGAAGAATAAGAATAACTAATAAGTGTGTAGTAGTATTCTATTCTATTAGTAAGTTATAACTTAAATTAATTATATACTATATATACTATAACA
>NW_012130081.1:206746-212371 GCF_000143395.1 Atta cephalotes | reverse complement strand
CGTATATCTATTACTAAAACCTTAACAGAGTCTCTCTCTCTCTCTCTCTCTCTCTTTCTTTCGAATAATATAATATCAAAAATTAATTTCCTTTAAAATATTCAGAGTTTATAAAAACATGTGTCATTTATATGCGATAAAATTCATTTTAATTAATTTTCAGCGCATCCAATTTCTATCAAATATGTATCAAATGCATGATAACATATTTGTTACGTGGAGATATTCAGGAAGCCGGTCAGCCACATTGGAATTCGCGGCAATACATTATTAATAATAATCCCGTCCTGGGCGGTGTGACCGCGAATTTCAGGCAGGTGGCGGGTGTCACGACGACGATCGAGCCATATTACAATTTGCTCTTTGATGCCGTTGGCGGCGGGGAGATCCGGAAAGCGTGTGCGGACGAAATTTTCGAGGTGACGAGAGTGCGATGCGACGTGCAAATAATACGCATATCGTCCGCGTGTCATGATCGAACGTGTGTCGGGCTTTGATGATGCAAAATCGATACCGTGGACATCATTATCGGGGCTTAACGACGTCGGGCGTCGCGCGTCGCTGTGCAGAACGCGGATCAGTTTTGTCGGGAGTCGCGTCGTCAGCCAATTAACGTAACGACGACGCGACGATTAACGCTTGCCGCGTGCAATTTGTATGTATATATGTGTACATGTTTATGTATACACCCGTCCGAATCCTCGTTATCTCGATCGACACCGCGTTGAAACGATATGTACTTTACTATAGTACTCGGCTCATTTCGCTGCCACTTTGCCCTTTCTCCGGATATTTTATGACTATCGTCTTTATGAATCCACCATCGCGATATTTCGTTCAACATTAAATCGATGTCTCGTATGAGAAATTCTTGTGAGACGTTGATCAAGCGTGTACTCGCGAATATTTTTCACATTTCTTTTCAAGAAAAGCGAACAAAAAGCAATAGATCTGTTCGCGTTACATGTACCTTTTGAAATCAGTATCTTCGTTTTCTTTCTTGTCAACGTACAAATATTTATGTATATTATATATTTACTTTTAATTTATTTCTTTTTAAATGTATACATTTTTAAATTTCAAATAACACGAATAGATCTGATGTTTTATGTTTATATTTCTCATTCACGATTTCTATTCATGTTTATTCTTTCATTATGAAACTACTTAAAAAAAATTAACTTTTTGTAGAACGATGTACAATAAAATGACGATGTAACAGATATATTAGCCAGCTTGGAAAACATATAAAGAGATATATAGTATAATATGTTGACCTTACAAAGTTATATATCGATCGAATCAATGCTAGACCAAGAAATACTTTTCACTTTATTGTTGTAAATAATATCCTTACAGGTTAATTTATTGATTTATTGATTTAATTTCATTATTTGCATAACAAAAAAATGTAAAAATTTTAGAAACTAATAATATGATAATAAATATGATAATAAATATGATAATAAAAAAATATATGTATATATCTGAAAATGAAAAAGAAACATATATTTTTAAAATCTTTTAGTATATTTTTATGAAATATTTCGAAACATGTACACCACAGGCGAAATCCCTTTGTTTAGACAAATCATCGTTTTTTTATCGAAATTCCTTTTTATTACTCAAAGCTCTCGATGTTTTAAATAAGAAATAGCTAAGATTCAATGGACCGATCAGTTAATGTATATGTTACATTTACACATTAAACAGTTCTAACATTATTAGCCACAATATTATAAATACGGATGCATGGCAATTATAAATAATAACGTCAAGCGAGCGCGAGTGATAATTTGAAATTATTTAATTACCTTTAGTGATAATACAAAGGATCGTTTGTTTCTAGCATTGCGTTGCCGAGAAATTGCATTTGCGATTAATCCACCAGTTGGGAATTATTGATCATCCTGCCACGGTAATTATCGGCGTTCTGTATTCGACGTGTCAAAGGGTTAATCACGATTCATACTGTACACGATGAGACGGAAACGCGACGATATGAAATTTTGTACTGTTTATGGCTTTGAATTCACAGAATTCCACCTAATCGATTCGTATTTCAATAAATGAATCGGTTATAGACGCTTCGACTGCGTGTTGCCAACTATATCTCCATCGAATTTAACAAAGTAGAGGATTAGTCGTGTGTAATCCAGCTTTGTTGGAATTATTCAGAGAACTCCAGAATAGAGTTATTTAATATCAAATCCTGGATTAATTTATGTATTATTAACTATATATTACTAACAATATAATTTCTTAATATAATTCTCCCTACTATCTAATTTTAAGAGATACATACTGAACTGACTCGTATTTTATTGTTGATGTAAGCGCTAAGTAAATTATTTTAACTAAATAAATACTTGAATAACAATTGATATAATTATACAATTTTATTTTTAATTATTTAATTTTCAGTTTAATAATAAATTTAATTTTAACTTTTATTCCGTATAATTATTCACGAAGAGGTAAATAAATTTTAATTATCATATTAAATCTATGTAATAGTTATTATATTATATTGTTATTTAATAATTACATAATACAATAAAATAAAATGTGTTCTTTAATTTGAAGATTGTAGCCAGCATATTTCCGGAAATTGATATGAGATAAGTACATCACGATAAAGCGCGCACAGTACATTGTTTTGTATCTTTCCATGCGTCTATACCGTGGCAATCCTTGTTCTTCCAGAACAATCGATTCATCGTACCAGGAAGTAGAAGGTACTTTACAGTAACTACGGGGCGACAAATTATTCAGTACACGACGATGTCTCCGCGTTAACGATGAATGCAAGCCGTTAGATATTCGTGTGATAGGACGGCTCGAGCCGAGACAGCCGTAAGAATTTTCGATGAGGTCCGTAATCGCCATCCGTGATTTCCTCCACTCGATAAGCAATGGATCTGATAACGACGTTTCCAGAAATTGCGCTATTTGTATCTAGGAATTTATCGTAAATTTACGCTATTGACTTACAAACAAGAGAATTCACTTTAACATGTGCGCAAATCGCGCAATTCGAAATGGCATATCAAAAATCAGTTGCACACACGGAAAAAATAATTTTGCTGATATACCTTCTAATTTAGCTCGATATAGATCTGAAGATAATTTTGTTTGGACTATAAAATTAATTATGGAGAACGCTACTGATTGCTAGGATGTTAAAATAGCATTATTATCAACATTTAAGCGACCTACATAGTTATTTTCGTAGTCCAAAATTATTTTCAAATCTAGCTAAATTTTTAGATACTTCAGCAAAATTATTTTTTCCATGCAGTTTGTCGGAAGAGACAATACTTACATTAAAAAAAAAATAATTTGAACGATAATTACTTTATATTTTATTAACTTTTTTATTTTATTTCGGTCGTACTATTATACTATGAAAATATTCAGCAAGTACATTTGATTTACAAAGATAGTTTTACATTTATTTTCCGCTTACTTCTTATAGCTCTATAAATTGGATCAAGTATTGAGAATTTCTAGGAATTTGATAAAATTCCTAGAAAAAAGATAATCGCGGTAATGAAATGGTTACGCGATCGAAGACTTCACAGAAAGAGCTCTACTTTGTCAGTAGTTACGGTGTGACTTTAGTCAGCCGCTTGCGGCGAGACTCGACGACGATGTCTAGACCACAAACTCGCTCGCGACGACCTTGACTACCGAAATCGATTTCATTGGCAAAATTCAGGAATGAAAGATTCTTATCCAGAGCTGCTCATCGAGTATCCTCAGAAGGACTCGAAAGTGGTTCGAAAACGGATGAAAGCGGTTGGTTCGCTAGATCTCCCGTCCCGACAATGACACTCCCTTTTTTCATCGTTTCTACTTTGCTACCTCTCCCATCCCCAAGTTGAAACCTGTGGGAATTGGGGATTTGCGGTTTACCGCAAGGGAGTGCCAGACGCAAAAAACAAATGAACGGACCGCCGGATGAGTAGAACATGGAATCCGGTGGCTAGCACTGTCTCTCTTTTACAATTTACCTCTATTTCTTCCTTGCTGCCTTTGGTTCATCTTTTTCAAAGCTTGATACGTGACAGCGCACACATCACTCGGTTATTTCTTCCTATTCCTTCCTATTCTATCCTTCGGATGTACGCAGCACGATAAATTTCAAGCAAATGAAAAGAAAACAATTGTACGTTAAAGATATACCTAACCCTTTGTCTTTTTACGGTGTTCCATCAATCTTTCTGCTTTGTGTAGAGAAGCACATGCTATGCTTAAGCATCGCTGGCAGCTGTTCTTTATTTTATCCGCTTGCCTCGCAATTTTGCAATCTACGTGGAAAAGACGAAATCTCCTCGGGGAATAAAAAAAATTTTTACTTTATTTTTACAATTCCAAAAATTACGAAATTAAAAATTACGTATAAACGAATACATGAAGCATTATATTTTTTTATTACTAAGCACAGAAAGTTCATGGAAATAAAGAATATCCAAATGAAGTCGTTAATCATGCATGCACATATGCTTTTAGTGAATCCATGTACCGAAAGTACGAAGGTCCATCAAGACTGTAACAAAGGAAACGAAAAGGAATATCATCGGTACGCATTTATGTGCAGCCAGGTAACTTGCTTGACGAAAGGAATCGCTTACAGTTTTCTTAAAGTATATCGTAAAACAGTGCTTAAAATCGACCAGTCATATTCCTTGACTGCAGTCGCTCGCTCGAAAAGGCCGATTTCATCCTTATTGCCAATGTCGGGAATAAGGAGGAATTCGTTTACCGATGCGATAGAAGACTACGCGATGAAGTGCGTCCCGAATAATCACGGACTGAATTCATAAAATTACAGGCGGACCATCAAGCGGATTGAAGTGTTGCGGCTCTAATTGAGTATCCCCATTATGCTACAGCGCTACGTGATTTGCTAGAGTGCGCAATAAGATCTTGGCAGTTTCTGTGATAAATACAATGGTACCACGATGAAAGCAATATACACATTATTAAGTAGTGTAGCGTAGCAAATTACTTTATACACCGTTGGAAAATTGATGTTAAATTTCACACTTTTCAGTGTCCCAAACGATCCACTCTAATTTATGTGTTAATTTAACACAAGATGAATATACAGAAGGTAACACAAATATTATTTTAAAAAATAAATACAGAAAAGATAATATTGATAGTTTGTAAATAAATAGTGAAAGCATTTTCTTCAATACAATTAACAATTTTTTTTATGATATGTTTAATTGTATTTCTCATATATTTTATTTATTTCTCTTAGAATTTACATTTTAAGACACATTCCTTTTATTTGTTCATATTTGCTTATAAATTGTTAGTTCGACATTATGAAATGTTGAATATCAATTTAATACAAACTATTTAAATAATATAATCACATGCTAAATTAATACTCAAATACGTTAAAAATTCAACATAAAATTATTAATATTTTTGAATGGGTTGTTTCCAACACAAATATGAAATACTTTTTTATTGTGCAGTGTTCATCTGGCTATGCTCATCTGTCTATCCGATTGTTTATCTGCACAATTTCTCAAAATGGTTTAATTTTTTTCAAATTTCATTTTCGATAATATTGGATTGTCCGGAAAATTCGTGTCGCAAAAGATT
>NW_012130081.1:176139-206612 GCF_000143395.1 Atta cephalotes | reverse complement strand
GGACAACCCAATATAAATATCCAAGGATTTTAGCTTTTATCGAAGCAAAATATGAGTCAAATTTATTGATTATGAAGAGATGAAAAATCAAAGTTAATAAAATTTTCAGTAATATAAGATAAATCAAACATCTTAAATTTTTCAAATTCTAATTTTTCGCTACACTACTTCAATAAATCTTCAATAATTTCGATGTAAATCCGTTGTAACGATTTATTCTGTTCAGCAAATGGTAGGCTAGAAAATTATCAAAAAACAACTCTCGCTTATCAATAACGATTGGATTACGTGGGGTGAATCAGTTAAGCTCACATGAGTTTTCACGTCATTAAGCACGTCAATGTAATTATGTAATTCAAATTTGAATCAATGTGTGCGCGAGTTTGACCGGAAGCGAACCGTGTGTAAGATTGAAAGGCAGATGAAAGCATTGGCGATGAAACTGGTCTGTAATGGTGACTGTTGCGCGGTAGTGGAATGAGATCTCACGACATAATTCTGCCTTACACACTTATTTATTTGACAGCTGAGGAAATTATATTTCTCTGCCATTTAAGTTTGCATGTTCTCCGTTCATCAGTCTGAATAGGAAACCTACTTCTGTTTCATCTTCGAATCCTACTTTGTGGTGTCTTTTACCGCAAGAGCCTGATCCTCGCTCTCTTCCCGAATGAGCGTCTAAGTTCGAATCCCTCAACAGGAACAGAAGGAAAAGGGTGAGCATCACTCGTCCATCCTTCTCTTATCCTTCAGTGATCCCTAGCAATTTCAGTCTGGCTTAATCCCTTGATGGTAATACGATCCCAATTCTACGTACGAAATGCTTGCTGACACTAGACCGTAGCATCGCTGACAATGGCATGACGTGCTAATATTACTTCGGTGGAAAGATAATACGCTATCGATAGAATTCTTCTTGCCGACATTCATCTTAATAAGATTATTAATGCTAATATTATTAATGTTACATTGCAATTTTAACGAAGCACATTGACAGTAAATCTGTAAAAGTGATATCTGTTAGATGTGTTCATAAATTATGCGACACAATTAATAATGTGAAAATATAATTTCACTAACAATGTCCATAAAATATATATTATAATAATATATTATATAATATATATTATATATAATAATATATTATATAATATATTATAATAATATATTATATAATAATATATTATAATAATATAATCAAAAATCAATAATTTATACAAGTTAACATACTGCTGCGTATTACAATAGTAATACAATGTCTATCGATCATAAACACCACACATAACTAGAAGAGGATACGTAAGCTAATGATACGCCTACTTGCCACTCGATCGCATTACAGTCGAGAGTTTAATAGAGCCACTCGACATGATGATCCACACACCGAGGGTTGAAGTGTATCGCGGCGACCCGATTCTGACGTCAAGCTTGAAATGCCACGGTCGTAATCCCATCTCTTAAGGAGAATGAAGCGAATTGGCATTCGAAGTGTCGTCGGGTTTAAACGCGGTCACCGTCGAGTTACCACGACGAAAATATGCCGTCGACGTTCGGTATTGCATGAACGAGTCGGAAGGTAAAACATCCGAGAACCGACGCAATGAAGGAGTTTAACGAACTTACTGAAGCACGTCGTAAAGCTTTGCTCTCCCGCGATTGTCCCTAACTCGTTTCCGCGAATCGGAATGCGAGGGAGGTAACTCTGAAGGAGAAGCAAAGGGCGGAACAGCGATGAAGAAGTAAAGAGAGGTACAAGCTAGTTTCTACTGATCGTAATTGGATTGAGGAACACCGGATTGCGAGCGGAATTCAACATTCCCTGATTTTTGTTTTATGACGATATCCTATAGCTGAGCTTCATGAAAGTACAGAAATTAAGAATTTCTTCGAAGTTTAGCACAGATAACTTAACATATACACACATATATTAAATAATTAAATAATCCTAATAATATGATCATGAGTACATCATGAGAGAGAGAAAGAGAGAAAAAATAATTGTTGTATTAAAAAATAAATATAACACATAACACTAATTATAATTTTAAAGTAATAATTAAGGCTTTAAAATACGACCCAATGTTAATTAATGCGTTAAAAGTAGATAAAAACTTATAATCAAATATATGTCCATTTCTAAAGTTAATATAGACTTTAATGTCGGTTTAATTTTCTTTTTATCTTTTTCCAATTCTTAGGGAAAAAGATAAAATTAAATTAATTATGTAAATAGAAAAGGACAGTAGTCAAATATACCTATATTTAAATTTTCATTTTTCTAAAATGTGATTAGCATGGAAAGAATGATTTTGTTGCTAAAAATTTAGATATAGCTAAAAGTCTGAAAATAATTTTGTTAGATCATCAAAATAATTATGTAGGAACTTAAGCATGATTTTGCAATATTGCAAAAAGTTTTGACATCCTAGAAATCAATTTTGAGTATCTTATATTTTCATAATCCAATAAAATTTATTTTCTGATCTGGTGAAATTTTTAACTTAAACAGTTAAATTAAAAGCTTTTTTTTCATATATCAATAGCATTAAAATGTATTAGTGAGCAATCATAAGAAAACTTTAGACAATTGAATATGGTTATCGATGAAAGAATAAAACGCGAAAATTAAACGCATGTATTCAATCGCATTAAATTTCCAGGCGGTAATTAATTTTACGGCGATTACACGTGTATAATCGTCAAGCATGTGAACCAGAAATTTTGGCCGTTGCTGTACGCGGAACAGACGCGTGTTCGTCCGTGAAATGACCATTAGATCCAGCTGGACCGATACATCTACGCAGAATTCCAGAACAGGAGCCGCGGTAGACGGCAAGCTAAGCCTCCTCCCACCCCTGCTCCCGCCACATATGTGCGAGGCAGGTACATGTATGTATACTGCGCGTATGTATCGCTCTCAAACGAACCGGCACCACGCCATCAGTGTAAATAACTTTTCGCCCATCTAGGATATGCGACAAATACCGCGATACGTGCACACAATGTAGAATGGGTAATAAATATAGATCTAGTCGTATATGGGTAAATCATTAATGTGTTGATAAGGGCCAATGGCTGATTAGACAATAATAAAAATTGAATAATAGAAACAATTGATTTTAATCATGCTAATGAAATACATCAGTTACATGCAATAAATTAATAGAACGGAAATGTTTTATTAATAGGATTATATGACATCCGGGAAATAATGTGGATTATGCATATAGCTAAAATAACTCATTAGATAAAAATTAATTGTTAATATTTACGTAAAAATAGAAGCTGTCAATAATCAGTTTCAATGTTTATTAATTAAAAATAAAAAATTTATTAGATAAAATTCATTTATCATTCTTATCTCAGTAAATAAAATATATTCCCCAAATAATTTCATATATTAGAATATATTTGATCATATAAATTCATCGCTCTATAAAGGTATAATTTACATAAAAACATATATCCACACAATAGTTACCACTAAATATTTTTCTTATGTAAATTATATTATATTTTCATAACCACGGAACGGTGAAATAAAATAACATCTAGATATTATGATATATATTGATTAGAATTTATAAATATGTACTAAACTTATAGATTAGATACAAATTATTAAGAGATGATTCATTTAATAAAAAGCTTTCTCTATATCTCATGTGATAAACTTGCTGGATTTAATGTATGTAAGTGTATATTCAAATTTGCACTATTAAATTATCCATCTTCAGAATTCTATCAACGTTTATTCGGTAAAGTGGCAGGTATAATTGGGCTAACCGGCGATAGTTTATTTCTCCTCTGACTGTATGGCTCGAACATGTCCGCAATGTAATTTCAGATAACCGACACGCTTGCGCGCGCGAAAGCGCGATCTGAACCACGGCTGTTCCAGAAATACATAATTTACTGGCCGACGATGCATTCTGCGCGACCAGATTCGTTACGGGCGCATCCGTCATCGTTCGTTTAACCGATCGACCGATCCCGGCACGCGACGCATGGTGATTAATCATGCAAATTCGCCGGCGCACAATTGGTGCGCCGGACGGGGACACCGATAAAGCCCGGCTGGCGACTGTAAAAAATTCATAAAATACTCTTCCGTACCAAGTAGCGCGGCGCCAACGGTTTCGTCGATCGATATTGAAATGTCGCACGCGGGTCTACTTCAACGGGTAGCGGGGAATAGAGGGTCGTGGCGTCCCAATGCTCACGCGACACAAACGGTCGGCCGCTCCTCTGTATGCGTTTCTGTCATGGGGCGTCTCCACTATTTCCATGCGCCGCTTCAATTTCGTCGGTTTCGTATGCTCGGGCTTGCTTAAATTTCAGAGCACTACTCCCACTAGCGCGTCGTGCATGTCTCGCACCTCTTTCGCACCGCGAAATCGGCGCGACATCCGATATACATTGCGTACGCGAGAAACGTGTTATCCGTCTTTCCAGAACACGTTGCGATACGAGAGAAACCGGGATGAGTATGTGAATACTGAAGCAATCATGCTAAACTAATAGTCGCTTCCTATTTATCTAACAAACGGAATAGAATGGTTCTAATTTAAAATGCCTTGGAAATCTGTAATAGTATTAAAATAACAACCTGTAATTTAAAACTTGTAATAATATTACTTGTAATAATATTTTTGTATTAATATGTAGACGGAAAAAACGATTTTGTTGAAATATCTCAAAATTAAGATATTACAGATAAAGATCTGAAAATAATTTTATTAAGCCATAAAAATAATTATATAAGAAATTCAAGCATAATGAGCAATGTGGCAAAAAGTATCCACATTTTTTCAGCAACTAGCGTCCTACATAATTATTTTGATAATCCAACAAAATTTTAGTATCTAGTTAAATTCTTTTTATCTAGTTAAATTTTTAGTTGGATACTTTAGCGAAATTGTTCTTTCTTACTATTATATTAATTAACAATATTCAGATATTACATTGAGAACATTGGAAAATACAATACATAAATATAAGCTGTATATTTTTTCAATAATACATTAATATATTGTGAGCCATGAGCTTCCTTTAAGTCTTGCAAGTAAGTATGTATATAACAGAAGTGAGGCTTGAAAGTTCTACGACGCGGATTTCGCCGTTGGTAAGAAGCCGGAGAATCGCGAGGCTTTTCACAATGAAAGATTTCTCGTGCGTCTACTCGCTAGTTGGTGTAATAGCTTTTTAGTTACCTCGCATACAGCGTATTCGAGGGTCTGACGGTTTGGAGTAGCAATTACTCCACAAACTTACACCGCGCCGGTGGCGTGGGCGAACAAGTGGGCATTCAACCGCGGGTGCGCAGCCAAAACAATTCCCGCGTTCTTGAAAACGCTTTTCGCAATGTGCTGCGGGGAAGAGTTATGGGAAAATTTTCTGTATCCCGACTCGTGGTTTGCGCGCTTACCTCTACTAACTTCCGGCGTAGAGCTTTGATTCATTTCCGCGCTTCCTGAAATGTATCAGACATAGAACGAGAAATATATCAGAGATAGAACGAGTTCCTCTTATCGTATAACTTTGTAATTAATAGAATCACAAATTGTATGTAAATTGTTTTATCTGGTAACGATCGAAATTCGTTAATTGGAACTTGTTAGGTATCAGAAAAATCTCGAGTCTTTCTTCCAATCCTCTCGATTATATCTCGCGGTCTCGTAGTTGGCCCATAACACGTTGGAGATCTCGTGCGACCTCAACGAAGCACTTGTATTATCCTCCAGCACGTGAAACCGTGAACAAGATATTACCGGCGGAGAAGTAGCATGCCAGACACGTTACATTTCCGGCGCATTATCGCCGACAAGGAGTTCAGAGTTTAATGCGTTTTCCGACTTCTACCGTCTGCTAACGCGGTCCCTGTCGCGAGTCTCGTGCTTTATCCGAGATGTCTAATTATGAGTCACATTTTTCAACGTTGAGACCTCTTCCAAGACTTATCTAATCGCGAGTACCTGCCAAGGGTGCACGAAGAAGAGTCATGTAATGCGGTTTGCAGCCTGGCAAGTTAATTTCGCTCGACGATTCCACACGCGTGCACATGTTATATTTTAACAGGACAACGATGCAACGTAAACAAGTTTTCCAGCGTTAAAACTGCCCCGTGGGCACTGACCGACTTCGGGTACTCGGATGTGGCAAGAACATCACAGTGGGATCGTCGACTTAACGACTAGTCGTTAAAAAGCTTATTGCAACTGTCCCGTGAGAACAAATACCATGGAAATTATTAACTTTGGCATAAAATAAATATGTGTTTAAAATCACAGAATGATTAATTCTTTATCATTTACGTTAAAAAAAAGAACAAATGAAAATACAACGCAATACGTGAAGTGCATAAATTTTCACAATATAAGCATATTATTTAGTAGACTTTTAGAAATTTCTTAGATGATTTGATTGCATTTATACCATTAGTGACATAAAATACAAAAATACATACAAATCTCCCAAGAAATCAAAAAACTGTGAAAACTTGGTCAAAATAAATCTGGCATTCAGTGATTTGATGAAAGACAAGTTAAATGTTGAATAAAAGGATTAACTAAAAAGCTCGTCAAATGCCAAGACCAGACCAAATACAAAAAAAACTTATAAGAATCCACATGTCATTTATATAAAAGTTAAACATTAAAATATGAACGAATTGCAAGAGTGTCAATAGGTTCATTCTTTATCGATAAACTCTCTAAACTAGTACACACAACATATAAGTTTGTTTTACTTCAACTTATTGCAGCAATTCAGAAGATTCTTCAATAAAAAAACAAGTTTAAAGATACAATAAGTTTGTTTTTGATTCCTGTACTAAACTCTGCACTAGAACTTTCTTTCTCGCTTTCACCAAAATATCAAACATATACCTATCTCACTTTAAATTCCAAAAGTGTACATTAGTCTGTCAAAAAACAGACTAATGAACAACCTAATAAAAACAAAAGATATTAGAAAAATCGTTAAACTATAAAAGTTAGTGGCAGTGATATAAAGCCTTAAAATAATAAAACATAATAAATAATAAATAATAGACTGAAACAAGTCTTACGAATTAGTAAGAATGTCAATATATGTCATAATGTTAACATTCAATATTCAATCATAAATTAAAATTTTTCTGGACTTTAATAACTTTTTCGATACTACAAACACTTACTTAGAAATCTTTCCATATCTAAAATTTTTATATTTGTTAAACAAACTTGTGATTGTGATGCATTCTATGCTCGGTAATGACAAAATGATACAAATCTATTAATATGATTATTATGTTCCGAAATTTTTTAGCTTTTAATTGTTTTCTTATTTGAATCTACATAAGGTGCATTACAATCATCATATGTGATTTTATATATACAATATTTTTCCCCGTTGTGCGGAAGACAATCTTTGTGTACTTTAGCTAATTTAACTTTGTTGAAACTAACGAACGCTAAATTGATATTTAAATATTTTGTAATATTTCTGAATTTATCAGAAATTCTAATATAGGATATAGTAAATTATCTAACATCATTATTGTTTTCTGAATTATTAATGTCATTCTGCTTATGCGTCTGTTTATGAAAAAAAGTTTTAAGGCTTGCAGTTTCAAAAATAAATGAAAGGATAATCATTCTTTAATAGAGTATCAATGTAACAAAAATAATATTTTTCAGGTGAAATCTCTTGGATGCAATAACAAAAAGGTCCTGTCTGTCATTTCAAAAAATATATATATATATGCTATCAAAATATTATATGGTAATCTGTGTGATGTAGTCTATATTCACTGCAAGAAAAAGGATAAATTATTAACAGAGAATATATAACGTATATCGCGTTCAAATCAAGAATGCAAGAATTATGCACTCTGTTTTTATGGATAAAACATGCAACTTGTCGTTTTTCTTCATGTATATTGCAATTTGACGAAATTGAATATGGAAATGTTTTGTTTAATTGGATAAAAGCTTTTATAACTCAATGTTTAATGCACAGTTGAATAGATATATGTTGTGAGAGAAAATATGAAATTTACTAGAAGTTATAAAACATATTTCAAAGCTATTATATTGTGGACACATACATGTTTGTTCTTTCTCTCTCTTCGCAAAAATTATATTAACATAGTTATAATAAAAATACTTTTAAAGCTTAACCAACAATTTTCTTGTCTAATGTTTGTCAAATAAATTATGAAATTATTATTAAACTATATTTTATTATATTTTATTATATAATCGAATGCTTTTCATTAATTTAATATAAAGCGCTTGTACATAACGTTCATATATCGAACAAGGGTCAGGATAAAATAAAAATTAATCCGAGACACAGATTATGAGTTAAGCACTAAAAAAGATATTGAAAAAATTATTAGTTTTGGCGTTGCTAAGAGACACCGTATAGACATATCTGTGTAAATATTAAATTCAGTATAATGATTTCACGTTGCATCTGTCAAATCTTATAAAATTTAAAACTGACCCGGTTTAACTAAATCTAGGTTTTCGCTAGAAACGTTGATTTAATGATTATCGTTAAAAAATAATTCGCGTCCACCGCACTTTTATATAGATACATGTAATGTCTAATTATGTTATTTATATGCATTAAAAATATGTATATGTGAGCGCATTTTGTTTCATATTATTTATTTACTTGATTATTAATTACCCTTATACTTTATAGAAAAGAATTTTGATATTTATAATAAAAATATAATACATTTTCAAATTTTTTTGTTGAAAAATTTGTTTTTAAAGTTTCTTTCTATATTGTTATTTGTTTAAAGAAAATACGTTATACAAAATATATCATATGTTAAATAAGTCACATTTATAATTTGTTTCTCTTTGTGTTATATTTCCGTTGTTATTATTAAAATGCACAATTCAAATAAATCTTATTTGATATGTATTTATTAATTAATATGTATATATATATATATATATATATATATATATATATATATATATATGTGTGTGTGTGTGTGTGTGTGTGTGTGTGTGTGTGTGTGCATATATAAGGTGGGTACCATCAAAACAAAATAAACTGAATATAAAAATAATTTTTCGAAAAAAACGCAAAAACAGGTCGATTTTTATTGAAAAAATAACATCTTTTGACATATAATTCTTATCTTCAACTTTAATTTTCTAAACGTGACTGCCAACCCTTAATAAATTTCAAATAGGAAGAGGAGTCAAAAGATTCATCAATAGAAAGATCTTTTAATTCCCTGTTTGAATTTTTAAATTCATTTCTTGTTTGAATTTTTTAATTCGATTAATTTATTTAGAAGATACAAAGTATTAAATCTAAAACAAACAAATCTTCATATCTTCAAACTTTTTTCTTTATTATGTATTGAACCAGTCCAATTGCAAGAGCTATACTATTGTTTGAATTAGTGTAGTAATTGTTCGAAATGTTGACTACCAACTTTTATACAATAATAGAATATTCTGCTCGAAATATTGTCGTATATCTCAGCTATTCTGTTAGCACATGCATTATTTTCAAATAAAAGGAATCATTTCTGTACCTTTTCTGTAATCGAATAAATCATTATGTCATATAAAAATTTTTAATTTACAAAAACAATAAAGATTATAAAATTCACTTGTCGCACATACTAGATAGATACCATATGGTCTTCTGGATACAGGTCAACCCCAAGTTAGTCAATAGTTACACTAATAATATTTACTTACAGCAAATGAATATTTACTCAAAGTAAAAAAATTATGCCTAAATCAAATAAATATATGTTTATATTTAATAAATATTTCGTTATCATTGAAACAAATATTTATTAAAAAGTTTTTTTTTCAATAAAAGTCAAAATCTCTATTATTGTATGGAAATCGATGATCAATATTTCGAACAATTATTACGCTAATTTACGATAGTGTGTCTTTAGATACGTAAAATGCGTGTACATACATGTTTGTGTGCGTACAATAAATCTTCATGAAAATGTGTTTCGCGATATGAAGATATATCCTTGGTAATATAATATATGTATATCCATTCACGTATTTTATGGTTTCCGGCAGTATTATAGACATGTCCGTGATAATCTGAACTCTTTTTACGGCTTTTTATGATATCGTCATGTGTAGATAATAGGCCTCGTGATTTCTACCTTTTTTTTTGTAGTTTATCTCTCTCTCTCTGAACTTCCATAAGATGTTGTTATAGTTGCTTTATAAAGTGTACTCTCGTGGAAACATTCGTTTGATAGCTCGTACATATAAGTTATCATACATGTTACATATACAGAGGCTTTTCCCATATCAAATTGTTGGAAATTGTATTGCAAGACAGAGAACATAATGTTCTCAAATAACTAAGAAAAAGAATAGGTTTTCGATATACTTTCTATTTTTAAAAAGATCATATTAGTAACATTAATTTGTTTTCCTTAAGTTTCCTTAAGTTTATCATATTGTCACATGCAGGTTGTAATGTGATATTTAAGAAGAACTTTTTAGAAGAACTTTTTTTAAGTTCTGTTTCAAAATGGCTATTTTTTATCAGTTTGCAATGTATTTTTTAAATAAATATATACAGAATATCTCATGAGATTAAATTAACACGAGATTAAATTAAATCTGAATGATATAATTAATTAGATATTTTTTATAATTAATTAGATATTTTTCTGTAACATATATAGTGTGGGAAAAAATAAAATTGCATTTAGTAGAAGTCATTTTTGGCAATTTTATTTGAGTATACGATACAATATTGCTCAATAAAAAGTGTTACTTATTTTATTTAACTTTATAAAAAAAAATAGCAAAAATTTGATATTTTAACGATATATATTTTCGTATTTAAAAAACCGAGCATTATACATGAGTAATAAATAAATGTTTCTTATTTTTACAAAGTGTTTTCGCTTGTGTTTCGTACTAGCACAAAATGATCTATGTCTTGTAGAGGCTCTCTAGAAAAGAATTTCTCGGTAAGATAAACTTTTCTTCCGTCATTGCCACTCATTTTTCAAGACACGTTCGAAGACAGTTAAAATAAAACTGCGAAGTCCCAAGACGAAAAATAAAATATCTATGAATATTTAATTGAATATCACTCTAATTTATAGAAAGAGACGAGTTTCAACAACACTTCCCGTGGAATATTCCGTATTAATTTGTATGCGCGATTGATGATCATGACGTATAATTAATAATTAATCCATTAATAATTAATGTTAATATGTACAGTAAACTGTAATAAATAATACTAAACAGAATAGAGTAAGATTTCCCAAAATGTGTACTTCTGAACTGTTTACTCGGTGTAAAGCGTAGTAACGTACAGAATATAAGTGGATGCATGGAACATTAAAGGAAAAATTCCCGATTGAGTACGGAAACGCACTGGTGCACACAATAAAAGTCATAAAATATTCCATCGCTGGGGAGAACGTTGGGTCTCCCGATGTAGTAACATATTTCCCACGTTTGATCGATAAGGGAAACTATACAGGAGGTAACATGGTTACAAAGGTTATGAAGTAGCTGGAACCGAGAGACTGAATGATTGCCTATCAAGCATTGAGAATGTTTTTTATGCGGAATAAATTTTTCGAATACATGTACGACGCGAATATGATGCAGCTGCAGTTCGTGTTTTGAAAAAGGTAACGCCACTGGTGCTGAATTTCAACTAAGGTATATTGTGATGATGCATATAATGTAGAATCAAACTTCTTGAATAACAACGAGCGTGTAATCTCATCTCAATATTATTGTAAACTCAGGAACTTCTGGAAATCCGAATTAAATTGTAACAAAAAAATATCAAGAGTTTGCAGAGAATTTATATAGGCAGAGATTATTAGAAAGCGTTAACTTGCTGAATATATTTCAATTTAACTCGTTACATTATTGATACAGCCGCTAACTTCTATAATGTGTTAATAATTGTTAATAAAACTGATAAGTCTTTCGATGGTGATCACTTCAGTTATAATACCGATAATATCGTTCAAATTAATACGTCACAAATGAATGCAACGCAAAAGTAGTGATACTTCAAAACGCGCGTCAATATTTAATTCATTGGTATTTTAATGCAAGGTAAAATTCTCGATAGAGCTTTATTTGCGGTAGAGTTTATCGACCAGAGCTGGTTGCTCACGGATTATTAAATTAAATCGACTTGGCTCTGATGCACAACGGTGCATTGTTATCGGTGCAATCGACGATGGAGAAAGTTTTATCGGATATATTTATAGGACGCATAAAAGCATCGCGCAAGCAAGCATTCCTGTATTTATGCCAGCAGTACAGATCAATTTATCGTTGATTCACGAGAGCGATCAAGAGAGCAGCGGCATAGTAATGCATGCATTACGTCGCACGTGATGCACCGGCCGTTTCATGGTAGGACGTGTTGAAGGCATGTGAAACATTTGAGTTGAGATGTTAAAAAACGCGATTGCGTTTGATGTGTCGACATATTTTGGCCGGCTTGATCGATCGCGGTTTATCGAGCAACACGGCTACATGTTATACGGTTATGACGCAACAAGAATGCACGCATAGGTCGAACGAAACTCGCGTGGGATGTACGGGGAGTTGTTGTGGCATTGGTGAATATACTGAGTAGTTCGCCATGCCGATCGAGCGTGAAAAACGCATTGGCACGCAATAAAAGCCGCGATATATCCGAAAGCGCGATGCGCTAAAAGGTGAGACCAACGCGACTGCATTTCGCAGCAGCTTTTATCACCCAGCTGGGCGTGAGAGCTGCATTGATCGCATATCAGTTGGTATCACGTTCGACACTTTTATGGAAAGTAATGCGCGGCTTGGGAAAAAAAAAATAGAGACTCGACGTTGAATTTTTCTTCACAGTATTTATCCATTAAACGACCGGGATTTTTTTTCTACAGAAAACACCGGCTTCGGAAATGGGACAGATGCCAGCAGAAATTTTCATCAACGGTTTTTGTAAAATAGAATGCTCGTAAGCGCGAAAAAGGTCAATGGTTACGTCAATGAGATAATGTTAAGGTGTTCTAATGAACCGAATGAAAGAGTAAAAATGTACATACCTCATTTTGCTGGGAAATCGGATGCAGAATATTCGCTGAAATATCGATTATTCGCTTATATTTTTTGCTACTTTTTATTAGATTTACGTGTGGTGCCTACACTTATGATTGAAACAATAATAAAATAGGCACTATATTATGTGACATTTTTATTCGCACATGGTTTATTATGTTAAGTACATAGTTCCAAGCTTATTGTGTTTGACCATCTCGCACGATTTCACGATTTCGCCGCCAAGACAAGTCGATCCACTGTATCCACGTAGGCGAACGTATCTCGGAGAAAAAAATTTCCACGAAATAGGTAGTTGATGCGTCACGATCGCTGATGCTTAGGAGCGAGCAAAGAACGATGGACATGCAGTGCAAATTCAATCAATAATTCGAAACTATATCTCGATTTTAAAAAGAAATCTGTTTAGCGTTGGACGATTCAACTAGAACTATAAATGCATTGAGAAAAATATTTAGTTAAAGATGAATGAATCAGAAAATTCTAATTATATCAATCAAGAATTCCGATTATCTCAACTGAAATTCTAGTAGATTTGATCATAAAAATTTCTGATTTGTCTATTTTCAATCAGAATTCCAATTAATCCACTTTTTTCAGTGTGAGACCGATTATTAATTTTTACGAAAGATCGTAAATAATATAAATCGCAAGGCAATTGCAATAATAGCCGGATAAAAACAATTAAATTAACCGTCGCAAATAGAATCGCTCTAAATGAAAACTTTTTGGCAAGTCACTCGAAAAACAGTCCGTGATAGCCAGTTTCCGAAGAGAAGCGTCGAAGGAACCCCGAACTTTCGACTTTACGTTCGTTCATGCCGCCTAAGCTGGGGGGGGGGGGAGGGGAGGGGGGAGGGGGGAAGGGAGAAGAGTCCGAGAAGGCGAGGGTGTAACAGGTGGCACGTTCTCCCCCGTGTCTCCGCAGTCATCCCCACGCACCCCGTCTCGCGCTCTTCTTCTCGACGACGCGCGATTCGACTATACGAGCCGAGTCGAGGCTGCCACGTCGTCATTATTGACCCGTTCCTCCTGCGGCGAAGGAGGTTTACTAACCCCGGTCGTCTCTTGGTGCCGAATGAATTCCTGTTCACGGTCGATCGAGAACCGCCCGCAAGTCTATAAGACTTGCTCGCGCACCGCTCCTCCGTAATAAAGTTCGATCCGTCTCTTGTATACACGGTGCGCCCGCGGAATAGAGATTGCGTTCTTTCGGAACTGAGAGAAAATTCAAAGAAACTCGAGGCATCGTGAAACAATTTTATACTTCAAAATGTAATACGCCGTGCGTATGCGGTCGGTACGGTGAACGCTCCGGACGTTCCATTATACTTCGAAATGTAATATACGTTGTAATCCCGCAATGGATATAATCATTTTCCGAATTGTGCCTTTGCGAAGAGGGCGGCTTTTAGAGATTCGCCCTGAAAATAATATTACTGAAGAATAATATCACTTAAGCGACAGAAAATTCCGGAAACGTTAACAGATTTCTCATAATGGATATACGAATGAATATTCTCCTCGACTTCCAAATATGTACGTAAGAATATCTGTACAATTTTAATAATTTCTACAATTTCAGTATACTTATACTTGCTAAAACAACGTTCTCAGGTAAATTTCTCTCCTATCGTTCACCATCCGTTCACTGTCGCCGTAATATTCTTCGTAGGAAACCTCTTGTCGCGAGGAACGTGTATTTGGATCGACTGGCTCGCGGAACATAATTTCACAACGCTCAGTATTTACCGTCGTCGACGGATGTTGAAATATTCATGAAACGAACATCGTCACCTGCGCCATCGCTCTCGCTCGTTCTTGGTAGCAGTCTCCCTCTCGATGGTCCCTATTGTCTACCCTGTGTTACACGCGCACATCTTCTCTTATCTCTTCATCATCTACGTCATCACGCACGCCTGGACTAATCCGGAAAAGTATTCCCAAGATCGCGAATGATCGTTTTTTTCTAGATCATTATGCTTGCTTATCAATCCTCTTTTGAAGAGTTTTTTACCACACACGCACACGTACGTACACACGCAAGAAGAAGCCAAGCTCACGCGACCTACATTGTCCCTCTATAGAAGAGATCGGCGGCACAATTATCGCACGGCTTTCTTCGTTGACTAGTTTCCTTCGCGAGAAAATAGGAAAGAATAGGGCGAAGCATCATACTCGTTTTTTTTTCGACACCGTCCTCGCTGCACTCACTCCCGTATTTATAAAAAAATCACATGTGCTGCGTTGCACTCGTGAATGTGGAGTAATCCCAACCCGAGAAACGCACCAAGTTCAAGAGAAGATCAAAATGACTTTATTTTGACATCATGAAAGTCAAAACGATGATTTTTTTGTTATAAAATTTAACTGTTTATTGACGTTAAGAATAGAAATAAAGTCATTTTGATTTCTTGTTGACTTTCGTATGTTCCTTAGGAAGCAGAACATGTCATGATAACATTAAAATGACTCGTCGTTGATCGAAAAATGATTTTATCTCCCCCATAGGTAGTAAGGTTTTTTCTTAGCTTTTCAGGATCTTATCTTGTATCTTGATGGATTCGACTCACGCTCTGTTTTGTCCATTTTTCTCTAATTAATATAAAAAAAAGTAAACAATAAATATAAAACTTCTTCCCTTATAATAATAAACAAAAAAATATGCAGATAAACAAAGAAAACTTTTTTTAAGTAAGGAACACACAAAAGTCAACAAAAAAATAAAAATGACTTTATTTTGATTATTAAGATAATCTATTATTATTAAGATATAATTATTAAGATAATCTAAAAATAAAAAAAGAATAAATAGCTAATTCTAATAAAAAAATTATTTTGACTGTCATGATGTCAAAATAAAGTCGTTTCGATTTTCTCTTGACTTGATGTATTCCTTGGATAAAATAATATATTGTACATAATTTTTATTGTAATGCTTTAGTTTTTAGTAATTCTTATAATTTCCCGTTCAAGCAATAAAATACGATAAAATTGGATAAAATACAATAAAATTTATTAACTGACTTAAACAATTGCAGTAAAACAAATATACTTTGACTGACAAAGCTTTAAAATCACGTTTGAGTCCGATCTTATTATTAGAAAGTTAATAATTATTTTGGAATCATTTCGATGTCATCATAATTTTTTTGTTCTGGTTGGGATGTGTCGATGTCTGCCTTAAACGATTAAATTCGGTGCGAATCTCGCGCTCGCATGTCATCTATGTAGGAAACTCTCTATCTTAAGAATTAAGTGTCTCGTTTATCTATTGTAAATCTAGACTGCAACATCTGTGTTTCTCTCTCTAGTCGTTCTTTCGTGTCTTTGAACGCTTATCGAAAGGCGAATCTACAGACGTGCGTGTACATCTTTGCAAATTCGCTTGTCGACTGAGGAGGAAAGCATTTTTGTACATGTCGATGAAAAACTCGCGGTATATAATACTACAATTAGCGCTCTTGTACAAATTTTTTTTTAATGTAATGGTACTGGTAAAGTAATAGCGAACGCAATCACACTTATACACAAGTATACACACATAGAAAGCGTTGCACCGCTCTCTACTTAGGCCAACGATATTTGTTTATGCCGTTTATCGACAAGCGCTATTAATTTATAAAATGCTATTTCAGATCTTAATAAATGGCTTATTTCGATTAAAATATCTAGTGCACTTTCACATTTGTCACTCACTTCGCTATATTTTATACAAAAGCTCCATGACGAGGCTGATACAACGTTTTCCCTGGTGTGTATAACATGAAATGCGTGCGACCTGTTTCAATCCTCTGATAATCATGTAACGCGATAATGTGAAATAGATCGTGTATCATATTAAACGAACTCTACATTATTTAAATAGCCAAATAAACTGAACGTCCATTTAATTCTATGAAAGATTAAATCAATGTAATTATTCTTGACTTGCGAATTTCATTTTATTAATCATTTTACGATATTTCCTATTTAAAACGAATAAGCAAATAATGTATGACAAATTAACAGTGGAACAATAATTAAAAAATTCTTTAGTCGCGCATTAATAGCGATAAGTAAAATAAATCTTGCTTAAATAATTACTAAGTCATATTGATGGAATCGAGGGAATTTTTATGCGCACTAAACAAATATTTTTAAGAGAAATTCAATTTCTGGTTCTATGATTTCTTGAATTGAGATTACTCGATTGTCGAGCAGCGCCTAATTAGTGCGTCCACTCGCTTGACGATTAAACGGTTTATGTGAGGCGGTAATTACGTTACCATCATTAGTGTGTTAGTCTCGTTAATCTCTGTTCGTTATGCTCCAATTAAAAACGGCGTATACAGATGTCCAATAAGAATAGCAACTGGAATTTCGCACAATAAAAAATAATTAATGAATAAAAAATAATTAAATCGAAGTTTGGTAAAAATAATATCGAGATAATCAAGATAATCAATAAAATGTATCGATAACTTCATTCGAGGTTGCTATTAATTTAAATTAGCACGGAGAGTCACCGTCCGAAGTTACTTTCTATTAACGCTGACGGAGAATTGATTAAAGCACTTCCGTTTGCGAAACTTTTACGTGCTGTTGCCGGCGATTTTTGCACATATTCAATTCTCGGCCCGCGTACTCGACGAGGACGGAGATAATTCGTCAGATGATGCATACCGCGACGAATAAATCAGCCATAGCGGAATCAGGGATCACTAATTTGTTCGGGACACGCGATGACGCGTGTCCGAGTCGTCGGAGAATCGACTTTTTCTACTTTGTTGGACGGCTTCTCTCTGGCTTTTTTTCCTTCTCTCCCGTTAACATTTCTGTCATATCTCCGACATCCAATAAATTTCTATACACGTTTACTCTGTTCTTGTTTCAGGAACAAAGAAACCAATAATCAGAAAATGACATATAGCTTGTGAAATATTCATAAGCGATCCGATATGGCATTTATGATTATTGTTAACATTATGATAATGAAGTAAACTTTTTTAAATCGAATCGTTGCATTCGACATTTGAAAGAAAAGAGGAGATCTCTCTTTTTTTTTGTCATATTTTTGACAATATCAAAATACTGCAAACAGGAAAGTGAGATATGCAATGTATGTTCGTTTTATGTGAAACATTATATTGATTAAAAATGTAAAATATGGAAATATAAAATCTGTTTCTAATTAGGATTTATTTATGAGAGACCGGGAACTCATAATTTACGCAAATTAATGCGGCTGGAATGAGAGTGGCAGTGAACATTTCTGCGTGTTCTTTTTGCCGAGTGTTATACCTGCACGTTTCCCGAAATTACTTGGGTATTCGTCATTACGTCGCGGAGAATAGATTCGTGGAGGGAATTGCGATAATTTGTGTGATTTGTGTGATGATCGCGGAAACAAAACGTCAAGAGAGACAAATATAAATACGTAAGAATATCGTCGTAATTTGTTCGGGACACGCGAAAACGCGTGCGTGACCGACAGAAATTCGCGAAGTTCTATTTTTCTCGTTTGCTATCTGTAGGTTTCCTTAATTTCACATTTCGCTGTGTTCATGCGCCGCAATGTATACTATCTCGATTCGATTTTCAAGGGAAACATTCGCTTTCGAAAATACTTCATGTTCTTCCGCGTAATTGTATCGTAGTTTCTCCGTACATATTCATAAGAAATTCTTTGAAGGAGATGTTAACGAAGAAGGGTTAATTTCCTGAACGACGTAAAATATACGCGCTTATGTCACACGTAACAAGATGCTGCAATATAAATAAAGAAAGATGGATAAAATTAAAATTTCTATTTTTTTAATGATTCTTTCATTTACGACATGATTCGTTGTGTCAGGGCAATGATATAATTTGTTTATAGACAAATCTTTATAAAGTTATATTTAAAAATGTAAAATTAGTGAAATATAAATCGTGAAAATAAGACAAAGAATAATACTAAGTTTTGCCGCCGTAAGATTTTTCAATAATACTTTTCGAATAAGCGCATTAATCCAATAATCTTTTAAAACGCAATACGTATAAGCCTTGACTTACAAGGAAAGTCGGAATTATCGCCAATTATTCGCCAATTTTAAGGTTTTACATATGTTGTGAGGCATTAAAAAATATTAGATTTTAGAGACATATTCTTTTATCTATTTATCTCAAGATTCAACCTCTCAAAAGTAACAATTTTTTTTTCATTAACAAATATCTTTGAAACTGTAAGATGTATGGAAAAATGTCTTATATATATAAAAGTTTTTTTATATTTTATACGTGTATTTTCTTAATAGTGTGTTCATATTTTTTTTAAATATCATATTTTTTAAATCATCTGATCTTAAAAGATTCTTAACTTTGAAATAAACAGGTAGAGAAAATATCTGTTTGATATTTTTTGAAGTTCTACAACATATTTAAAATCCATCAAAATCAGTGAGGAACAGTTCCGACAATTTCCTTGTTAATTTTTTCTCAACCTACAATAGAAATTGTTCTCGCTACATCACTCATTTGTCGCAGCATTTCGAATCGAAATCACATAACTCTACCTCTCGTAAGATTATTTGTAAAAAAATTCATAGCTGTATCACCACCTTCAACGGACGCATTTTATCATTCGATCGCGACCGCAGGCACTCAACATGTTCTCAGTATCGTCACTCCACTCTTGTTCTCCAACACGACACCGTTAAGTGACGACGAGCCGTGCCATCGGACGCACCTGATCGTGATGTCCCGACGTCTTAAAGTGGTTTCGAGACCGTCTGAATAATTCGTGTCGAGATCGTTGTTCGGCCAGCTGCCTCCGCGTTGGCACGTGGTGGTCTTCTTGTTCAGACGATTCCTTATCGCTGCTACTGTTGTCACTGATAACAACGCTGTCATCGTCACCGTCAACACCGCTATCGGTTCCCGGAGAATAATGGGCCGCAACAGCTAGGTCGCTAAACTCTGCAACATACAAAAACGATTAGAATGCAGTATCTTTCTTGAAAACATTTGGAGGAGAGAACATTTTGCAAACTAGATTCACTCGACTGCATTGCGGATTAAACGACAACAAATTCAATAGGATAATCCGCTAAAAAAGAGAAAATGAACGTTAACGAGAAGAGATTGTCATTTGGCACCTTTTGGAGGCACAATACTATTTTCGGCATTTAATATTCTCTTTCCTCTTTCACTGAACCATTTTTCTGCCTGATGACTAATCGCTTATTCAAATGTTATGCACAAAGTGCCGATGTTGAATTGTCACAACGTGGCTATATTAAAATGATGTTTTTTCTCTTTTCTCAATAAAAGGCGTAAACGTTTATGTTCACGAAACAATTATAAACGTTTATTGTATGCACACATCGAATTTTGCTATTGCTAATTCATAAGAATTCATATTATATTTTTTAGAGACTATAAATTTATCATAAAATATTATAGCTAGAGAAAAATATATATTCTTGGAAAAATGTGGACGATTTAATACGTCGATGGATGGAAATTGTATATAAATGATAGATTTTCTATACTTTCTTGTTTTCTCTCTGTGATACAGTGAATTAATTGAGTTTTTCTATTCTTCCATTTTCCTGTTATTTTTTAAGCAACGTATATTTTTGACAAAATTTGATTTGCAATTCTGTCTGGCGTCGATGGAAAAAAAGATTAAACCGACGAGATCACCGCTAACAAGAGATTCAAGATTAATCAAACCGTCGAAACCGATGTTTGCAGAGACCTCTCGTCATTTATTTTTCTAACACGATAGTATTTATCTCCATGTGGAAGGATTCAGGCTTGTTTAATTGAATTTGATAGAAATGAAAACAGTTTTCGATAACGATAACTATTGTACATGAAGTGTGCTAGAACATGACTATGATACGCTCCCGATCGAGAAATACACGTAAATGACAGCTATAAAAAAAATAATATATCTCGTAATGTTACATGTACATTCAAACATTTAGATCTTTTTAAATATTTTCAAATATTTCTATTCGATTGCATTTGCTTATTAATTACATTGAATAATTCCTAAATCTATAATAAATGATTTTAGACATAAAAAAACAAGGATACACATTTAAAAAAAATTTTGGTTGAAAATGAACGAACCAGAAGCTTCTGATCACATCAATTCTAATAAAATTCTAGTTATCAATTAGAATTATAATAAATTCCATCACAAAAATTCTGATTTGTCCATTTTCAAAAGTAATGCAATGAAACTCTTTTCTCATTGTACAATTTTAATTATTGCAAACTCATAATATATTAATAACATATTAACAACATATTAATAATATTTTCCTCTTTCTCTTTCACTAGATCTTTCAATCAGTTATTGCTGCAAAAATGAAAATTTCAATGGAATCCATCACCTACCGCTATAAAGAGAAGATCAAGCAGCGAGCTATAAAAATGAGACTTAACCCCCAAAGGACAGCGGCGCCAGACGATTTTCCAATAACAATACGACCGTAGAATGGCGCTATCTTTAATGACACCATTATATTATCTCTCGCACGAGTCCGTATATAAAGATCGCCATTGCCGATCGCAATTTGCGCGATCACCGATATTGCGCTCGGGCCGTTTCGCATCGTTGGATATTAACGTTGCAAATCGCCCCTTCCTCCGCCTATCGTTTACTTCCAACCCTATCTTCCTTTCCACTCTATATAGAATTCAGCTCACTCCCCTCCCCCCTCCTCTCTCTCTTTCTATCTGTTCTCTTCTCTCTCCCTCTTCTCAGGATTCTCAGTTAACTGAAGCTATAGCTGTTCGAAGTTCTATTGGGGACTGTACGCAATCAGCTGCTAATTGGGGAATGATTGGAGGCGCCTCCGCTGATAGTATCGCACCCCTAACTACCCTTGCTGTACCGTTATATATAACCACCAGTCAGTATAAATGCCCCCATAAATGCCAAAGCAGGCATATATGCAGCTCTAATCGTTTTGCTGCTATACGAAATAAACAACGATCATTTCATTTATTTGCTGCCACCTTATGCTCGATATTAGAATTAAAAGTTTGTGGATCTTGATTAAAAAATTAACAAATAATGTTAAACAAATTTCGCAAATAATTCTAAATATTATGGTGTAAAAAAGATTTTAAAATTTCTGTAATTCAAATAATAAATTTACTAACAACTTTTTCTTACTGCAAATGTGAAAACTATATATGTGTATAGTAATATATGTAATTCAAACATGAAACCTCGTTTTTTTGGCTTCAGAAAGTTGATTTCTGAATGGAGTAAGCGAAAGCGTATGAATAAACGTGTTAACGTTATTGATAAATCGTTTATGATGTCTATCGAATCGCGCTGTTTTATCTATTTATGAGACTTCTCTCTCATACTAGAATTATGATGCTCTTATTTCAGTAGTTCAGCACGAAATGCGGGTCAGCCGACGGTCGTAATTTTTGCGTTGTGCCACATGGGAGAAAAGTCCAATTATACGTTTCCGCATACAAGCCGCTTATTAAAGGAATACGTACGTTTAAAATGTCTAAAAAGAGAATTATATCATCGACACAAGAAACTAGGATGTAAATAAATCTAGTAATATGATTTGATGAATTTTGGTACTTTATCATAGCAATTTGAAATCTGGATCAAAGAACACAAAAATGTTATTTTTCTTATGTTTTTATATAAATTCAAAGAGAATCGTGATTATTATTAAAAAAAAATGGTTAGATTAATTAAGATTTATCCTTTAAATTCTCGAGTATCGGTACTATTTGCGAGTAATTGATATTAATATTTACAAATCGATAGCAGAATTTCCTCAAAAATATAATACGCCCAATTGTCTGATGATTGATCGTGATTTTATTCGTAATAAATATTTCATGTCTCCAGGACAATTTTCCACACAAAGAGGCCTTCGTATTATTTCGCAACTTGTGTAGAACCTTCCAACAAATTTTCTCTTATCACGAAGGAACAAGAATAAGAAAAAACGACGACATCAACCTTCATTATACGTGTTTGAACTTCAACAAGCTGATACCAGAAATGTGGAGGGTTAATAGTTGATTAGTCTCACTTTCTGGAAACGAGGGGTTCGTAAATCTAATTTCAGCATTTTCGCAAATATGATTCGCATCTGCGAACGAGCATCAACCATTACTATGAAGTCGACACAGAAATTATTCAACCCTTGACGAAGTCGCTTTGTTCACTTTAATCTAACGCTTAAAATCAGAATATTAAATTAATAGTTTGTTTCAAGTATATATATATATATATATATATATATATATGTCTCTCCAACAGAGATAATGCTTATTTTAAAATATGTTTACGACTACTTTATAATGACTATTTGTGTATAACGACTACTAATATATCACGTAGATACTAATAGATATAGAGTGTAATTATCACAATCAATAAAATCTATTAAAACTATTATACATGCATAATTATGAATGATATTTTTGTTAACTTTCAATTAGCGCATTTTTAAATGCAAAAAATAATTGTACATAGTAAGTTTAAAAATATACGGTAATTTTAGTAAATAAAAAGTATAAACTTTGTCTAACAATAATATGACTTTGTCTAACAAATATTTGTATGAAAAGATTTTCTTCGTGTTAGCTATATTATGGTAGAAAAAAGAACTAGAGAAATACAGTGAAAAAGTATTCGTAAGTTCAGTAATCCTTGTAATTTCTTTTTCTAGCACAATTCCCTAACAAAACAGGTTATAGCTGGAAGAGTATGCAATAGCGAAGTTATTCTTTCAGCACTTCCGTTTTTTTGAGTTTACTCGTGTTATGAATAGGTACATTTTCTCTCAAAATAATTCGCACTTTTCAGAAATCTTGCAACTCGCCGATGAAACTTCTCATTCGAACGGTGACTTCAGTGACTTGAATGGTCGTGAAAAAACCATGAATTTCTTTATAATGAAAGATCGAAGAACATTCCGGATTTTAACGAGCATAACTTTGATAGGTTCAACTGCGACATTAAAATGCAACAGTTACTTAAGCGAATTGTAATTTCCCAAACTCTGGTTATCTGTTTTTTTTATATCTTCACTGTCCAATTAAAAAATGATGTAATTGTAAATCTATCGAGATATATTTAAAAAAAACATTGATTTTTATGGATCTAGTATTATAAGACAAAATATAGTTAACATTGTCACATAAATGAATTTCAATTACCTTTTTTATTTATCTACATTATTCAGCATTTCTTTAAATCCTGATACAAAATAGAATGAAAAAAATGGTTTACATAAAAATTAATATTCAAATTGTTTTCGTTTACATTAATTGCATAGTTTAATGTTTATACGAGAGTTTATATTAATACCTTTTATTAATACATTTGAATTATTATGATATTTAGAGATTAAATTAAATAGATACGTAAATTATACTTATACGTGTATATATACTTATAGATACTATATAGATATTTTATTATAAATACTTATAGATATTTATAGATACTATAGATACTTAAATTATAGATTAATTATAGATACTTATAATATTTTGAAAATCATATACTATAATAATATAATATAATACTATAATAATATAATATTATAAATATATATTATTTAATGTTCAGAAGAGTAAAAATTCTCGATGTAGAAAACTGTACATGAAACACGTCGTGATCGATCGATCATAAGTTATTCAACTTTGCCAAGTCGAAACTGGATACGAAAGTTCAAGGAAAAGGTACCTTCAACGAGGAATGTCATCTGCATCTTCTGTGGTTGTAGAAAATGTCGAATACCTAGTTCAAATTTGTTCGAATTCGTTAAAGGAAGTTGAAAGTTCCGGCGGTGACTTGGTAAATTGCAATACCTTCCGGTTTCGCTTACTTCGCAAAATAAGTATCTCCTGCGAGTTTTGCGCGATCCTTCATAATGTTAGAAGAACTCAACGGAATCAACAGATTCAACTTTTATCAAAATAAGTTTGATTAGTACATATATAGGAAAAGTCCGAGCAAAACTCCCTGGGCAAAGCGAATATTTTTTATTTTCGCTTATCTATCTAAGATATCGGTTGTTATTAAAAAAATCCAAACAATCAAATCGGTTGTTATTAACATAGAAGGGCTGATTGACAGCCTACTCAACTTTCCTCTCTCTCACAACAAATATTTTTATAGCTAAACAAAATGAGCGCAAAAATTTTTTTTGCGAGAACGCATTATTATATAATTAATTCATTAAGCTTTGGTTAAGTGAAGAGCCAGCTAAGCAGACATGAGTGTTGCTAAGGTACGTAACTTTATTAGCAGTAATTGTTTCTTAATCAGTGCAAATGATTTTTTATATAAGAATTTTCTGTCTTTAAATGTTTAAATGTGTATTCAAGGTTAAAATTTTTCACTTGCTTAAACTTATTCCAACCTTTATAAATTCATGCCAAGTAGATTCTTTGACAAAGTGAATAGGGTAAAGTGAAAATGGCCGATTCTCTTCTCTTTTACCCAGTATATAATTGCACTGAAAATACCGAGAATAGGAGCACATCTTTCGAGTGAACGAAAGGCACATGATGGTTTACACTTTTATTTTTTTTCCACAACGCAGTATGATGTATGTTCTGAAGAATACACCGACACACCGTCCGAAAATGAATCTAATGCAGTCAGTATACCAATGGGTTCATGAAGGCTGCACTGCATATGAAGGATTTGGTAGTTACTTTTGTGATGATTGCTGACACTGATTTTGATATTTTAAATTCCATTTTCATTGCTTGAGTGACCCGTCTACTTTGCCCAGAGAGGTCGGGCAAAGCAGATAGTTTTTCTTTTTTATATTTTAACTAAAAAGACATTTAAATGTTCAAGTTTTTAATTTAATTTTAATCATAATTTAATTTTATTCATTCCATTAATGATTCCATTAATGGAATTATGAGAATAAAAAAAGTTCTTAATCTTAATTTAATTTTAATCATAATTTAATTTTATTCATTCCATTAATGATTCCATTAATGGAATTATGAGAATAAAAAAAGTTCTTAATTTTAATTGTGTCAGTTTCTCTTCCCAAACTTTAACACATCTGCTTTGTCTGGACTTCACCTATATATATTTTGTAAATGATAAAGATATTAAACATCGATAAAGATAAATGTAAAAAAGATTAATAAAGTTATTACAAATTTTAGGGATCAATAGAGTAACTTTGATATTTATGCTGCAAAAGTTCAAGCAAGTAGAAAAAATAGAAGGAGTAATTTACACTTCTTTGTTATATGTCTTTATATTATAGTAGCATTGTATTATGATTTTATTAAAAGTTATTACGTAATTTTTGGTGATAAACTGAAATTATAACATACCTAGTTTATATGTTATTTTTAAGCATTATTTGAATTTAAATTTTTCATGAGTCGTATCTTACCCTTATGGAAATATGACAAAAGTGGAAGGATTAAAATTTTTTTATTATAAAAAATAAATATTTCGAATTCCTAGTATTTTTTTTATAGTAGTAAATAGTATAAAGTTCTTATTGATATAGTTTATTTTAAACGTAGTAAACAATATGTAGTGAACAATACTTGATAAATCAAGTTTTTTATAGGACGTATAGGAATTATCTTATAAAAATTGAACAGTATTTTTATATATACAAAAACATTATAGGGTATTATTTATTTTAAAATTTATTTAGAATTATTGTAATTTATTAATTATTATACACACACATACATAATTTCAAATGTCATTTGCGGATACGTTTTGAGGTCTCATTTGATATGAGAGGTATCCTCAAGAACATACCGCAGAAACATCGGGGAAGATCGGTGCGGTAACGATATGAGAATGCGGCGCCAACTGCAAGTACGTGGAACAAGGTTTCACGAGACCGATAGATATGGTGTCATAACGCCATCCCCCCAGGATTTCGGAGAGGTGGAGCAAGTTGGCGAGAGGGTAAGGGGACAACGCGATACGAGGAGGCTGCGGCTACGGATATAACCGAGCAGATAACGACGTTTAGCCCCCTGCAGATGGGGATCGTTTAATTGCCCAAATTGGTATCGCGTCGTGCTTAGAATCGGCTCACCCTAAACTCGAAACCTCGCACATGGGGTGCCGACCCTTTTAAGATGTGTAATTTCTCTCTACGTACGAATAAGCTACAAAATTCGAAATTTCCAATACAACTTTTCTCTTTAAAAAAAAAAAATGTTTAAAAAATTAGAAAATAGATTCAGCTTAAATTCAATTTATGTACATAATTGCGCGAGTCATATTTTGATTATAATTTGCGTGTGTCAAAGTGTAATGTAAATTCAGCTAAGAAATCGAATTGTAAATTAAATTTCGTCTATGTAGACTCTTCGCTGCAGCTTTTATTCCTAAGCACTCCATGAAATATTCTCTCGCCTCTTCCGAGTTCCGAGTCATCGTGAAAGTGCCAAACTGCGAGGCAAAAAATCGCGCAAAGTATGCAAAAACGTAACCTGTCCTTCGACACTTTTCTTTTTTAGAGGAACGAGATCTCCGGGCACCATTTGTTATTCTAATATCTATGTATCAGAGACTGGACCAAGCCGGGGCTCCGTGGGTTGGTTTAAGGTCCGATTTCGCATCCATCAATGTCGGTGGCGATTTTATACACGCTTCTCGGCATGGCTCGCGTGTCAGGGCTTTACACGTGCATGCGACGCGCGCAGGACATTCCACTCGTTTTGTGATTTTACCGGACTCCACACGCGGAACAATAATTAGCAATAAATCGCCAACGGCTGATGTGCTGTCGGCTTTTCTTGTGGCTTTCCAAAGAAAGCGCGACGATAGTTTCGTTACCATTTGATGAAAAAACTGATGCGCACAGTTTAACGAGATTTGCACGGACGCAAAAATAATATTAGTGCGCTACATCTACTTACATCTACGATGTGTCTATGTTCCACAGTTTTCCCCGTAGTGATACATTTAATCAAGTGTTATAATATTATATTATTGTTTGTAATGTAACATAATTGAGCGCAACAATAACATTAATAACTGTTATTACATAATTACATTGCTGCATTGAAATAATAATACATATCAATGTTATCCTAATGATTGAAGCTATTAGATACAGAACAAAATAATTATATTGTATTGAAATAATTGGAATATATATATATATATATATATATATATACACACACACACACACATATATATATTTGATGCTTTAATTATTCTAAAATATCTGCCTTCTTTGTCTCTGTTTTTATTGTTATACATATAGTTTTATGTTTTTTTGTAATATCTTTTTTTTCATTTTATCTCTAATAAAAAAAGTTGACCATATTCCGAAAGAACTAGGTTCCATCAAAATATTGATATTGCCATATATCTCGTCGATCGTAATTTTATCGATGCAACCGCCTTCTGTTTACTTGCAAAGTTTACAGTTATAGTATACCATAGTCATAGCTTGAAAAATCCGAAGATTAAATCGTATATAAATATTTGCAATTCTCGTTTTAGGATCATTAAAAGATTTCATTGCTGCAAATTGTACTACGCAATCTGTCCCTTCGATTTTATATCATGCAACTTATTTATAACATTTGTTTATTTTAATATAACAAAACCTTCCGAATTGCATAGCAATACATTTGACAGAACGATAAATAAAACTGTCCGTTTATCTAATAATAAAAATCAATATACATGTCTCTCTAAATTATTTAACGTGTCAGTTTATTAACGTCAGAGAAAACAAACAGATCAACCTGTAAATTTCTATGTTTGCAGGCCGAAGCAACAATAGGAACAATTCGGAGCAACGCGATTTATCACAATTGTAACACACCTCTTCGAACTCGGTTTGATAAATGGGCGAATGTACCATTTATTTCTCGCAAGAAGTAAAATTCTATCTATCAATAACAAACGACCGAGATTAACAGTACGTTTGGATTAAATGTCATCTAGAAATATCTTTATCAATAAAATGCAAAATTATAATGTCGGCGGTTTATAAAAAAAAAATCAATATGCGAGAGCAGCTATATAATGCAATTTCACACAGGCAAAGTTCACAAAAAAAGTACACGCGCTACATGACGTTTTAATCCAGGTATTGCAGAAGAAGACATTGCAAAAAAAGATTTAATAATAAACTAGCTTACCGATCCCGGAAGCAGAATTCCTGTGTTATGCTTCGTGACGCGTATCGTTCGATATCTTTGGACTGACCGCTCGGACGCTTTGATCGGGGCTCTCGAGTAAACGACATCGTGTTACGAGAGCCTTTGTGCTGGTGGCTTTCACCACGGCGCGAGTTTACCAACTATACACGAGCCCGCATCGACGAACGCCCACCCTCCTCGAACCTATAAACTTAGCTTCAGCTCCCATCCCTAAATGTCGGATGCAACGAAATAAACTACACGTGCAATCTGCGTTTCGGTTTCGCGACTATCAAACATTCATGTCATAATGCTGACGGAGAAACACTCGTAATCCGATTTACTCATTTATGTAACTACCATAATGGATTCGTGAAGTATCACTTAAAATCGGATAAATATACATTTGACTGAAAACAGAATTTCTAAAATAAAAATCGAATCGATCAATCGAATTATCAAAACGATAAATGGAAATCAGAATATTATTCTATTTGGAAAATGTACACACTATATTTTCTTATTATAAAAACTCTATTACATAAAAATAATAAAAAAAATAAAAGTATAATAATAAAAAATAATAGAAAACTTCTAACAGAGTAAAAAATATTACGCGTCCCAGTATTTGAAATATTATTTAAAAAATGATTTTTAAATTATTTTGCCTTTTGTAAAAAATTGTTTTCTCTGTTAATATTCCATAAAGTCTCACGCGTTAACCAGGGCGTTCAAATCGATAAAATACGATTTATAAAGAGGTAAAGTACGCGTTTCGATCGAACAAGCCTTTTCCGACATTTCGTCTCATGTGCACGAAATGCTACCGTGCGCAGCAATGTGATGTCTCTCTCTCTCTCCCTAGAACATCGGCGATCAAAGCAACAGCTTCAACGAAGCGTACGTGGTATCGAAGAGGCACACGGAACGTAATTTCGCTTCCGCGGTTGGAATCGTGCGTGGAACGTGGCGGCGATGTACAAAAAAGAAGCCGCACCATTGCTGGCATTCGATGCGCGGAATTGTCATCAAGGGATTCGAATATTTTAATGCCCGCGGCATTAAAATATTTCTGTCGACTGATTCCTACTCCGGCACTATCCATTTCGCGCTCTGTTTTGTTCCTCCCCTCCCTCTCTCTCTCTACTNNNTCTACGTACGTTACGTACTAACTTCATTCTACTACTACGTATACGTNTTACGTACTAGGTTCCTTACGTACTTTAACGTAACGGGTAAACGTAC